>NC_079532.1:7540000-7722500 GCF_003711565.1 Takifugu flavidus
TCCTCCGTGCCTGTTCTCCCTCAAAATGACTGCAAGTCTGCAGCTCTTGAGTCAGTCGTCCCTTCAGTCCGTTTCATTTTAGCCTTCAGAAAGGAAAGTAGGTCAGACGGTGCTCGGCCTCGGCGTACGGGGGCTTCAGAGATGCGAGCGTCAGGACACCATCAAGGCGCCAATCAACGATAGCTGGGCTCAATTTCATGGCTGTGGGGTTGCTCTCGTCCGCCTGGGCTTCGAGAATGAGCTGTAATCTTGTTTTGCACCCCCAGGTGGAGGTATTCTCATGATCACAGCAGATAGATCTCCTCTCCTGGGGCCTTTGGTGGGAAAAATGTCTCTTTTAATTTTCCAGCTTTTTTTCAATGACGCCACCCAAAGGCGCTTTCAAACTATAGAATAATTCTGTTTAAAACAATTCCTATTCAAACATAAGGAGATGGAACTATTGGGGGCGTCAGGCTCACACTGTTGGGGTTCAATTCTACAGAAAAGATATTATAACAGAGCACAACGGTCACTGGGCAGCAATTACCCAGCGTGGATATAAATCTTAGAATCCCAGCGCCACACCTTCTCTCCATCCACATGCACTTGGAGCCACACAGAGGCTCATAAATCCTGCCCTGCCTGCCGAGGGGCGAATATGGAGACTCATTCCTATTCATGCTGGCTAATGTTTTACAGGTTTTACCATGGGGGTCAGTCATCGTGGGTCATTTGCGTCATCGCTGCAGGGAAGGGAACTACAGAGGTAGGCTGCCAGGGCGGCGGGGCCGTGTGCAGTGAATGTGCAACACGCTGGTGAGCGCCTGGGCTCCCATCACTTCTGGCATCTACAGACTTTTGTGTTTGCTTCGCGCAAACATGCTAACCTGCGCTTACAGACCAAAACCAAAACCAAAATCAAGATTCTGTGATTTATTTCACAAATGGCCACTCCTTTGTAGGCATTCGGGCTTCTGTCCACCCCTCCCCTACTCTTCACACTTCCTTACTCACACTCTTCTAATTTCTGAAGTGTGACTAATGGGATTTATCGTCTTTATGTTTCCTGGCAGAGACTTAGCCTGATCCTAAAAGAAGCCCAGCGTATGTGTCCCTGCCAGAGATAGATCTGCCCTTCCCCAGGGGTAAATGCACAGGCCACGAGGATGCTGAGAAATCTTCAATCCTTTCTTCTGTCCTCGAAATGATCGGGGGATCGAATTTCGACCTTATTTGTGTTGACTAAAACCCATAAAAACACATATAAAGTTGCCATGGTGCCGCCATCTTGGAACGATGATGTCATTTGCAGCCATAGGTTTCGCTTTGAAACAAACAGCAATGAGACAGACTCTGAAATATAAAAAAATAAGTTGTAGAAAGTGAGACGGGAGAGTCGTACTGCAGCCTATCCACAGGGGGCAGCAGAGAGGCCTCTTTCTCCTGTAGTATCGTCCACCATTTAGCTCGCTAACCATCTTTTAATACTTCAAAAGCCTGAAATAATCACGTAAGAGTCACTTTTTCCAGTTGGAAATATCTGTAATATTTGTGGTAAAGGCGCAAATATGGACAAAGCCGCGGCCGATATCTCCCTGCTGCACACGCAGACGTCCTTGACCGCTCCTTCACAAGCAGAGCGCTTCCAAGCTCTGAATCTGGCGCCTCTGATATGGCGGCCTGCCCCAGGACAGCCCGTGCCACCATTACTGTATAGCGGTCCAGTCAGGATTACTGCTGGAGCCCGAAGGGCCGAGGGGGCAACACGGCGCCCGCTCCACAGAACGTTGAGGGTCGCGGAACACCAGTAATGGCCACTCTTTGTTCAGCACAGCTGTGTTAGCATAAATAGATTATGACGGGCGATTCAATAACACACTGGAGCTAACTGGTCCCCCTCGGAACGCTCGTGTAGTCACTTATCGCGTGGTCGATATGGTTCCCCCAAAGGTGATGCACCTGCGTGTAAATGAGCTAATTACACGCCATAGAGAGGACAGCGTGTTCTCTCTTACAGGCTGTCCCCCCCCCCCCCCCACCAGCACAGCTTCATGTTCATCAGCTGTTACAGCTTGGAGATAAAGAGTCACATTTCCTCATCATCCATCAAGTTGGTGCTTCAGCCGTCTGGGTGTTTTCCAGCCGAGCTTTCATCGCAACGCGGGAGGCCTCATATTGATTTTCGTGTGTCTTTTTAAAAAAAAAAAATCGAATAATGAAAACAGACCATTAGGAGTGTGGGTAGAGGGGACAGATTAGGCAGCATTATTCTTATTTCCTGCCCACAGGAATGAAGCAGATGACGAGGAATGATAGATCCGCGTTGGTTTAGCGCACAGCTGCGGACAGCAAGGTTAATCGCGTAAAAAAAGGGCCCGAATGATGGAACCGTTTGGACCTGACCTTGACATGCAGATGCTTAAACACCCAAATACCATTCCCATGGTTTCAAAGTGCTTTAGTTATAATTAACTTTGCAAACTCCGGCCTGCATCAGCATCGCTTAGCATCTGGGAAGTTCTGCCATCGGAGCCATTTGACCAAATCTGGTCTTGGGCGCTCTTCCCTCGCGCGGGTCATCCGACATGACCATCGCCACGTCAACATGTAAACACGGGGATCTGTCCGCGTTCAAACTTGGCTCCGAGTGATGTGACAATACGCTGCTGTTGTTTTAATACTCAACATAACCTTTGTGGGATTGTAATTGGGTGAATACGGGAGTCAGAGTCTGCAAACACACTTGGTTTTTGCTGCATTTCGCTCGCAAAAGAAAAGCAGCGCGTGCGAGCTGCCTCCGTTATTTCATTTGTTCGCCGGGCTCTGGGTTGTGTCGGTGCTCATCGGCGAGAGGACCACACACGCGTCGCCCCCCTGTGTATTTCAGCAGCACACAGAACATTTACAATCCCATCAAGATTCCCACAGGACTTCAGTAAACAAATATACAGCGACTGCCCACATGAGCATATGCCTTAAAATCACATCCTTCATAAATCACTGATGTAGAAACACGACTGTACAAAGTACAGCGTATGACCGAACGTACTGGAAGCGTGTGTGTGTGTGTGTGAATGCCAGCCTCTAATAAACAGCATGTGCTTCTGCATGGGGGCATAAATCTCTGCTTCCTCTTTTACAGGTGGATGGATTTGCGGTGCAGAACTTGGTCCGCCGTGAGAGGCTCGGGCAGCCCCACGGACAGGTTTTCCAGCGTTAGCTTGTAAAAGGTCCACAGCAGGTCCTGGTTCCCCTTGTAGGAGGAGAGCACAGGAGTCTGTGGGGACGGGGAACAAAGGACAGAGTTCTGCTGCACCTCTCACTATTATAGAACCATCAGGAACGGGTCGCCAGGCCGGCCCGACCTCCACAGGACCAGATGGAGGAGAATGCGGTTGTCCCCCTGGGAAACGGGCCACAGCCTCCCCGAGTGACGGGAAAAATCACGCCATCGCCGCGGCTCACTTGATATGCTTCTTTAATCCACCCGAGTGATATACGACAGGGTAACAAGCAAAGACTTCGCAGCAAGAGTTTGTCAGCATATTACGCAGAATTTGTGCCTTTGGCAAAGGTAGATGATGATGTATTTCTGCTGAAAAGCAGCCCGGCGAGCGGACCACCCAGAACGATTGTTCACGGCCTCGTAAAGAGGCACGTTTCTGTTCCTACCACTGGATCGGCGAGCAGATAAATTCTCTTTACGGGCTGATTTTATACCCGTGTAAGTCAGGACCTTTGATGCAACTTCTCTTTTTTGCAGCAGCAGCAGCAGCAGAAAGAAAACAGATACTCTGTCACATCTGAGCTTCTTTTTCCTCCTGAACACAATTCCTGTGTAATATTTTTACTGGGGCATGATGAAACCACCATGATATCGATGCCTGATCCCCTTTTTAATCTACTTTCAATTTAGATACAAGTAAAATCCTGAAGATTAGAATTTTACTGAAGAACTGTTATACTGTGTGTGTGTGTGGTGTGTGTGTGTGTGTGTGTGTGTGTGTGTGTTTTTGTGGACATGTTGCTATTGGACTTGCTACATACTTGAGTACCAAAATCCGCTTTCTAGCAAAGTGAGGACATTTCTGGGAAGTGAGGACATTATAGCTGGTCCTCATAACTTTAAAGGAGGATCTAGATCAGGATTTAGATCAGGGTTAGGATCAGGGTTAGAATCGGGGTTAGGATCAGGGTTTAGATCCAGGTTTAGATCAGGATTTAGATCGGGGCTAGGATCAGGGTTTAGATCCAGGTTTAGATCAGGGTTTAGATCCAGATTTAGATCAGGGTTAGGATCAGGGTTTAGATCCAGGTTTAAATCAGGGTTAGGATCAGGTTTAGATCCAGGTTTAGATCAGGGTTAGGATCAGGGTTTAGATCCAGGTTTAAATCAGGGTTAGGATCAGGGTTTAGATCCAGGTTTAGATCAGGGTTAGGATCAGGGTTTAGATCCAGGTTTAGATCAGGGTTAGGATCAGGGTTTAGATCCAGGTTTAGATCAGGGTTAGGGGGCTCGTTGGGATGGTTATGGGCTTGGAAATTCATCATGCCACTGAAAGTCCTCAGGAAGAAAGAAGTACAAGGATTTGTGTATGTGTACATATGTGTGTGTGTGTGTGTGCGTGTGTGTGTGTGAGTGCATGCGCGCATGCTCTAAATGTGGAAGAATCCTGGTGAAGATACACACACCATTTCCTTTTTTCCACTCCGACCAGAACCTTTCCCGAAGGAACATTTTTGGTTCTTGATTCTTTTCGGTCTCGGGTCTCACACCCACACACACACACACACCCACACACACACACACCCACACACACACACACACACACACCCACACACACACCAGGCTGCAGAGCTACTTGTGTTTATCTAGCCATGTGATTGAGGCTACAGTACGTCCAGTGACGTCAGCTCACATTCCACACATTCATTAATCTGCGTTCTCACTGATACGGTCTGAGACGCAGTGGAACACAGCGAGCACAGAACGTGCGTTATAAAGGCAGCGATCACTCACTGGCCTGTGTTTGCTGCATTTATCTCTGCCTGATAAAATAAATAAGCACTACTTTGTGCTCGCCATCTGTTTTCATAAGCAGTTGTGAGCTCATGAACTGGTGCCTGAAATAGTCTTCCTGTTCCACTTAAAACACAAAATCCATAAATAATTGCTAAAGCTGCTGTCAAGAGATGAACAAGCATCTCAATGAACGCGTAAACGTATACATCGCTGCTTCGGGCCGCATCACGGGGACGCCTTATTGGTAAGTTAGCGTTATTAGCGGCTTGAAAACCAGGCCAGGTCTGTAAAGACGCCATCTTTTCAGGACTGGGGATTCAACACTTTGTTTAGTCTGAACAGCGAATTTGTTCTCTTCACCGTTCCAGAAAAATATTCCTGCGTCCAAAAATGTTTTCAGCAGCGAGTTGAGGGCTCTCTGAAAAATCCTTTAAATTACCACAGTGAGCCGAAGCGCAACGCAAAATATGTTTACTTTGTTTAAAATCCGGACAAAACCACGTCCGTAAACACGCAGAGGATTCTGGATGAAGCCCAGAGATCCAAACTTTAACGCATCGCCGACGTCGCCTTCAAACGGCCCCAACAGATTCATATTTAACAAAGAAAAACCAGTAACGAGGACGTCATTTAGGAGCTAGCTAATGGGATAATCAGTAAATAATACACAGTATAAAGATACTTCACTGTTCATTTGTATAATAACTTGGCTGAGATATGTAAACAAAGAAAACACAAATATTAAGAAAAATTCCTTGGTTTCATTTCCCGACATGGATTCCCCCCCCCCCTTAAACAAAATAGAGACTTCATCAGCTGGCTTCTGCCACAAAATCTCTGACAACAGAGGAAGTTTGAGACAAAACAACTCCAGAAGCAGCTCCTAAATTCTTAACCTATCCTAAACATCCATCTCTGTGGTACAGCTGAGGAAACAATTAGTTAGGACCTTTGCTCCTCCCCAGGAGATGGGACAGAGACACGGAACAGAAGGCTAATCCTCCGAACATCTGAAGAGGCAGAAAAAAAACAAAACAGCGGCGCGGCGGAGGATGTGATTAATTGCGCCCAGCAAATAGCTGGTTATTACTCTTTTAATTGGCCTATTAGCAACGATGGCTAATGTCTAAATCAAACAGTGATAAGGAAAGATTTATGCAGGTTCGTTCTGATCGCGTCCAGCAGAAGTTCACGTCCCGTTCGCGACAAAGTGGCTCCGTAGCCCGAAGCTAGTGCGACTTCTCGACGGTAATTGCTGTAATTGCTCTTTCCATGCGGCACGGAAAACAGCCAACGTCTGCCGCGGGTAAACGACAACCATCAAGCAGGGCTGTTTTCACAAGGACGGCAACACGAGGGAGTCCAACTGCGGAGGACGAGCCAGCGTAATGGGAACTAGTTCAATTAATTGGGGATGTAGACGGGAAGGGAGGTGTCATAAACCTGAGCCATAAACCGCCTCAGCTGCAGCACCGATAAGGCTCCACTCTGGGACTTGTGAATACAAAATGGCCACCCTCCACTCAGAAACTGTGGAAAACTTTGGAAAAAGGATGATTTTCTTTTCTTTTTTTCCCCCGGCTGATAAATCTGCATGTCTGTTTGTGGCATGTGTGCATTAATCTAATGGAAAACAGACCCCACAACAAATTACTTCTCCCCATATAACCAGATTATTACCGTTGCGCCAGCCTGGACCAAATGGATCTGGTACAGAAAAAACAGTGGAGATAAACAGCAGGGCCGTGAGTGAACGGGGAGCCGGCGGGTCAGGTTGTCACTGCCGCTGTCACGGTGCAAATCAGGAAGAAAAAGTGGGAGGCCAGAGAGACCACAACGTGCACGGCAACGGCCAACAATTACAAATTTACAAAACTAATCATGGCAACATTAACGAGCTGTCACATGCTGGAAAATGGCGGCTAAACGATGCTTGTCAGGTTGAAGGGAGATTGTTTTACAGTGCATTTTCCACGCGTCACATTTCATTTCAGCTTTTTAAAGAGCAGGAAAACAACTGGTAGATTAACATCGATGGGCCGCGCTGCCCCGGCAATGCTAATGAAAGGGGATGCGGCGTCAGTCGGTCATTAGGCCTCGAAAATTAGACTTAAAATGCATCTGAATTCCGCGCATGCATGCATTTCCGAGCAAATTCACCCTGTTCTTTTAGCTCTAGCGGCTCATTTTTGCAGGCAATTCCACCCTGACCTGTGCTGGGTGGATTATGCAAATCAAGCCAGAGATTCTAGTGAACCACTCGCTGGTCCACTGATTGGATCTGCAGCTACTCTGCTGTTTCATTTTTACAGCCCGGTTAGCTTCCCCAGTGCCCTCAGGGCCTGTTTAGCTGTGCAGTGTAGGTTCCACTTTACCAGCCGAGCTAATAGTGTAAACTTTGCCATTTAAAGTTGTTTTTTCCAGTGGCTGCTGGATATTGTCCTGTGCATTCAGATCTAACGAGGCCTGCGCTCTGTCTTCATTCTATCTGCCCACCGTTTTATTTTCCATCTCCAAGATCGGGGGTCTTGAATGAAAAACAAACCGTATGGCGTGCAGCTGCAGATGGGGGCTGCCGTCCCTGTCCATGTCCCTGTCCATGTCCCTGGGAGTTTTCTGGGTGAAGCGAGCCATTCCTTCCTGTGGTTGAAGAGTGCAAAGATCCTCTAAGGCTCTGTGATGCCTTGTATGATTTCAGGATCTCTCCCTTCTTGTTTGGGTCTACAGTCCTGCTCCCACTTCGCCGACATCTGCAGCTTTCCCTCCTGTTTCAGGGTAAATCCGTAAACTAGCCTGCACAAGTTCGAGGAGGGAGCTTAATCCTCCTGCTGCAGGAGCCAAAAGCAAACTGACGTCCATGATCCTGAACTATGATTCCTGTCATGATAGGTTTCAGGGCAAAAGACTGCCTATCTTATTTAAAAAATACCCCCAGATACAGGCCATGGCCTTCTTGTCCTTGGTTTTACTGTGATTTCTCTTTCTCTGGAACACATACGTAAGCCATTACACGAACTACCTTAGCATGTTTAGCATAAACATGGGGCAAACGGAAGCATCTTTGAATCTAACTCAGAACCGGCGCTTGTGGAGGCAGCACTCACCTTTCCTCGTTCCCGGTTGTCACGCAACAACTATGCTGAGAGTTTCAAGCTACTGTAAAATGAATTTTTAAAAAAAACAAAAGAGCCAACAGACAAATGTGCAGACAAAAATGGAACTAGCCAATGGCGCCAGTGCCCTCAAATGTGCCCTGCTGAGTAGCAGTTCAATAATGCTTCAACGGGCAAATGTCGAAACTATAGTCACACGTAAAATGCCACTAATGGGTACAGCACTGTTTGTCCCCGAACTCCAAAGAGTCAAGGCCGAGTCAGCCAGAACCCCCGGCGTGACTGGAGGCCGAGCTGTAAAACAACACGATTTTACGACCGTCATCTGGTGCGGCTTAATTCCAGAGAAACCACACCAAACCGCGCACGCTTCCATGAACTGCCCGTCACGTTTCCTCCGTCGGCTTCACTTCCCTCCCTCACACGCAGCTGCGCGCCCACAGAGGCCGGGCGGCGCATATCGAAGCTAATTAACTGCTGATTTGCAACGGCACTGCAGCATTACAGCACCTTAACGTCTAATCCGAGTCGGGCAGGCACCAGAACTTCTGGATGGTTGAGCAGCAGGGTCGCCGTTGCCACCACAGCACGGGTCGATGACCGTTTCTGTCAGCGCTGCGACACAGGACAGGAGAGGGCAACGTGGTGGAAATTGGCACCGTAATGGTTTCGGCTCCAGACTCTCGGAGCGGTGACAACAGAGCCATTAACGGCTCCAGTGTGAGAGGGTTTGGCCGGTCAGGCGGACCTGAGACCGGCCCGATTATTGACATTTTCATGCTTTTCAAGCTTGCACAAGATCAGAAATCAAGAGACTCTGAAAGTAATAGGGAATAAAATCAAACTTTTATCTATACACTCGAGCAAGCAGAACTTCAAATAACACTTTTCCAGCAACTTTTCGGTTCTAAACTAAACCTGAACTTGCTGTATTGTCTCCTGGCACCCTGGGGAAGCCTGGAGCTGCACCAAGCTTTAGCCGACACCGAGTATTTCCTTTTCATCCGAGGTTTTCCTCTCACCAGAGCAAAGAAAGGGGGGGGGGGGGGGGTGAAGCCAAACTGTAAAGAGAATTCTGAACAAAAAGAGAGGGGTCAGCCGTTCAGCAGGACTCAAATATGCATGAAAGTCAAAGAAAACGAACACATCTGGTGTGGAAACGGGAAAAGGTGTTTTAGAGAGGAGAGAAAGGAAAGGACACGGGGTAAGATATGAGCTAATTATGAGGATGAGACAGAGCTGGGAGTTAAGAGGAGACCGAGGACGACAGAAATAGAGAAACGGTGCCAGCACGGCCTGAAAAAAAAGAAAAGATTATTGTACCGAGCACAAAAATAAAGATTACAGACGCTTTCTTTCTTTTTTTAAAATTCTTTTAAGGAGTCCTGTCTCCATCCGAAGCTGCAGCTTGGAGCGCGCATAGGACAAGATGTGGGGGAAAGGAGAAAAAAAGTGAACACACCTCCCCAGAGTGGGGAGCACTGTTACCATGGAAACAGCTCTGACGTCAAGAGGAGGCATTATGTGATTACTCATAGAGTCTGTTGAGGAGCGGGCCAATAAAACAGGGACCATTACTCACACACACACACACACACACACACGGAGATGGCCAGAGCTCATGTTACACACATGCTCGCACACACACTCACGTGCACACAACACACACACACACATGTGCACACAACATACACATGCACACAGAAACAAAAGGAAACACATTTCACGCATACACACCAAGTATAGACTCATTCCAGCAGCCCCCCCCCCTCCTTAAATGAAAACAAACCGACGGACACTTTTTACAATCCCAACTCGGGAAAATCAAGCTAACTTCACCAGCGCTCCTCGCTGGAATGCTAAACGTGCAGTTCCAACGTTTGCCCGAGGATCTCGGAGCTGAGGAGCGTTCGCCGGGCTGCTAAAACCTCAGCATAAATGCACCCGTGGGTGACCGGACCACAAGCGTGCCTCTGCGTCCCATCATGGGCGCGACACCATCAGCGCAGCCACGGCCGGGGTATCGCAGACAGAATCTGCATGTTCTGCATTCCACACACTCAAAACCATGTCTGACAAAGTCTATCAAACTCACACACATGCACACACAAACACACACTTCCTCTCAACATCTCCCACACATTCTCCACTGGGAGTTAAAACACTATTAAGGCTGATAAGGATTCAGGCAAACAGTGTGGATAAACAGCCGCTCTGGTAATTAAGAAGCGCGGTCCTATCAGAGAAGAGTATGCCCAGACAAACATGCGATCCACAATCCATTATCGGCCCCATGCACATTCCCACCACGAGAACCATTAGGTGAGACCAGACAGACCAGAGTCACCAGAAGTTTTGAGCTACGCCCATATTTCCTTTTTGTTTTCACCCAGTGAATCGAACAAATTCTGCCCGTTTTACAGGCTGAAATGTGGGTGTCTGAGGAGAGAAGTTAAACATTTCAATGACTCTTTCAAGAGGGTAGTAAAATCATCGGTTAACATTATTTAGTATTTTATTTGTCGCTTTAGCAACGGCATTGTGGTCATTAGAGGTGTTGTTACATCAGAAGTATCCTCCTCTAAACACACCAGGTTGTTAAGAAGTCATGAAGTTTCCTGCGTGAATATAAAGCAAAAAATCTTCTTCCCCCCGATTACTTTTTATTAATATAATAAAGGCAAATGAACGATACGGTCACAAATGTATTCCTGGAAAAGAAATAACAAACAGCCGACATGTTAGTGAGAAAAACTCATTCATAGACGCAGGTTTCATAGGACTCAGAAATATCTTTTGTTTTTATCATAAGGTACAAAAGTGAGCTATAATTATAAGCAAATGTTGCGTGTGCGACGCCGTCAGTCCTTCCAGCCATGAAAGACGATACGAGCTGGTGCCTCTCTTTGTAATGACAGTCTCCATTTTTATTTTTCAAGACGGGCCTGTTGGGACCAGGATGGATTAGCGCAGATCAAAAGACGCATTGTAACTGCAGCTAAGTGGCTTCAGCAGTTCCAGGCAGAGGTATCCGTCTCTGCTTGGCGTGGGGAGCTCCATCCAGCGCGCGGAGAGCGGTGGTCTCCACTCGTCCCTAATGTGCGTGATGCGAGTTGGGTTATTACATTTGGAACAGGCGCTCCATGTCACTTCTCTGCCACAAATGTGACTGAGCTTTGGCCAAATCCTGATATACTATACTCTGCACCATCCCTAATTTGGTTACAGTGATACCATATCTGAGCTGATCTGATTAGAGGTTTACAAGAGTCCCCCCCTCCCCTCGCCGCTTCTGTCTGCACCTGCATCGTGTGGGAACATGCCCGTTCTTTTGCGCACATGCATGCGTCCATGCGTGGCGGAGCGTCATGTGCGCGGCACGTGTTGCAACAAGCTGCGGTCCACCTGGCGGGGCAGCAAACTTAACAAGCCTCACATTCATGCAGCGTGTTCAGTCACAGCCGCTGCCTGAGGTTCTGACCAGGTGCTCTGACGCCACACATATGCTAACAGCGCCGGCAGGATCTTCCCAGAGGGTCGCGGCGCTCGGAATATCGCCGCGGCCGACAGCATACCACCCAGGAGTGCCGTTGTTCTTGCTCTCTGGCGCTTTCTTTTGTTATCTGACTGCCGGGCTGCATTCGTCACTGCTTTCAGATAATGTGACTGTTATGCTTGAAATGCGGGGAAGGGCCAAACATCGGTCCGACTGAACGCCACACAGCAGACCAACCTGATAGCTCGAGTACAGCCCATATATAAATCACAGAGAGGGTGAAGACTGTAAAGTGCAAATATCTGCAGCGAATGTTAATCCGCTGGACTGAGCAGTGCCCGAGTCTCCTCTTGCCAGTCCCCGGTACTCCTCCCGGAGGATGACCTGCATGTACAGAATGTATAGTAAACACGTGTCTGTGTGTTGTTGTCAGAGTTCAGGTGCTGCAGGTCGGCGGCTCATTGTGGCAGGTCGACTCCGTGAGGGCCGCTGGAATGGCTCTGGAATCAGCCGGGGGTATCCTGGTCTGACCCGGGCCGGGCCTGTACGTGCGCTCGGTTGCGGACAACTCAAAGCAGAATGCATTAATAAAACACCCGTTAGCCTCGGCGCTGTCTGAGACAGGCCGAGGCTCCTGCGAGTCAGTCCAGTCATCATAACGGCAGGGTGGACTTCCCCTGCATAATGACTGTGCTGTTGCTGATTAGGGCCTTCTCTCTCTGCTGCCCCGGCCTCGCAACAACGTTCTGGAGCAGCTGGATTGAGGACTGACCAGAAGATGAGTGACTGAATTCACTGAGATTGAGGGTTTGGCGAGGAGCACGGCCCAGAGTGTAACTGCGGCCGGGCTCGACAGACAGGAACGCGCCGTGTTACCGGGGCAGCCGCGAAGGACACTGCTGAGCTTTGAAGTGCGTGTGTGTCCAAAATGGATAATCTCCCCTAGTGTCTTCTGGTTTTCTCTCAAATGTGACCTCTGGTTCCAGTTCCTTTCAAGGCAGCTGACCACCATATGTAAAAGGCCCTCACAAGTCCAATGAATCCCTGTCTAATGGGCTGCCCAGATGCCACTTTCCTGGAACAATTCCTCCTGTGTGTGAATGTGCACACAGACTTTAAGGTTCCAGACGTTTCTCTCAGTATGTTTCACCCCTTTCTGGAAACAATGAGAGGTTCTAGGTGAGAGGAAGGGAAAGGAGAAAATGTGGATGAATTGTGGAAAATGGTACGGTGGGTGAAAGGGAAACACACGAGGGGGAAAAGTGATGCCGGAGTTTGGGCGAGCACCGTCGAGGGTAAGTCTAAAAGGGAAGTACGTAAACTGACAGCAGGGAGGAGGAGGACGAGAGAGTAAGAGCAGATTATTGACTTAATGGCGGGATTGGGGCTGTCAGGGGCTTCGGGAAGGCTGTTTGTGTAGTTTGGAGTGGACCTTGTAGAGCGTGTGGCGTGATGATGGAAATCTTACACTCGCTCAAAAACAAGCCCACTGACCTTTTCATCTCCCGGCCCTTGAATCAATCTCAACGCACGGCCGAGGTGGAAATGAAAGAGTGTTTATACATCTGCAACATCACAGGCTCACCGCCGGCTTTTTAAAAAAAATGCAGGTCTGTGCGCTGCGCATGTGTATTCCATAAATGTTTTCAGTTTGCGCTCCCTTCCATCGAACAACAATATTGGCACAGGTGAAATGAAGCGGCGGTAATCTTTATGAGCGTGTAATCGTGTCTGGTCTGCGCACAGCTCGATGCCCTTTTGGCGGTGGTGAACAACAGCGAGGAGCCGGGTAGAGACCTCGGCCGCAGCAAATGCAGTGGTTTCTTGAAGGTGACCAATCTTCATTAGCAGTGACATTTGATAAATAATGAGCTCATCATCGACAGCGTGCGCAGCCTTTCGCCGTTGTTTGGCTTCGGGACCTCATCTGAATCCTGAACAGGCCGGACAAACGGGTCCAGTTAAACATCTGCCTCTGGTTCTGACTCATCCTCAGGGGAAAGAAATAACCGATGAAGATAGATCGGGTGCCAAAACAGAGCTAGATTAAAAACTAAACAATATCAGCGTCTCAAAGAAGCTCAGGATGCAGATCAATGGATGAGGAGCTTGTCTTTATCCACTGGTCTGGTTTATTCTGCAGATCTTTGAGAAAACTGGGCGGCGACTGCCAGCTGCGGCTTGGACGTTACTGCAGCTATGTAATCGTCTGAAACGGAGAAACGCTCTGAAGCCCATTGGGGACAGAGATATTTAAATGCAACTCGGACGAATCCAAAAATATCTATCAGAAGCGTCCCGGAGGATCGGGAAGACATTTTTTACTGTAAATGAAAGAGGTGAAAACGTGTTTACACAGGAAGTGTGTCTTTAGTCACTCGAGACCTGCAGATTTGGGGCTGGACCAGGCTGTGAACACTCAGGATCCATGATTTGATTTCACTTTCCATCGGCTGCACCCCAAATGGCGACGTGTGTATCAGGTTTAGGAGCTGGAATCCAATTAGATCAAACGATATCGTCTGCCAAATGCGGGCACAGACTTCAGCACCATGCGACACCGCATCATGGTCGCCCCAATGACACCTTTGATGCTGGCGATCCACGAGGGAAAAAGATAAATATAGTAGCTTAAAAATCGAAATGTTGAAATGAAACTATAGTAGCCAGATCACTATGCATTATGACTAAATCTTCTTAAAATAACCCTTTTTGTTGTCAGTGGCAACAGTGTTGTACCAATAAAGCTGTCCAACTACTGTACTATTACCTCTGGACACTGGAAGAGTCTTAAATCAAGGAAGATGCTGTAGAACTGTGAGCATCTCCAGTCTCAGAGTTCGACCCATTTGGTCAAGACTTTTTCCCCCTGCAGCATTCCATCCACTTTGCAACCACAAAATATAAAGACTACCCTGGATTTTACTGCAGATGCCCACAAACGTAAATCAAATCAGGAAATTAAGATTGAAATAGCGACGTCTCTATTTGCGGTCGGGTGAGTGTAATTTTTTTTATATTATATCTGCTGGGCAGTCGGGGTACCAGTGAACAGCCAGCCGCTCAGGTTTGCTGCGTCAGCCTGGCTTCAGCCAAAACTGGAAACTCCTGAAGAAGGAAACACACAATCTGACTTCTTATTACAATATTATTTTCCTCTGTGGGCTATAATACGAATATAATGATATAAAATAAGGCCTGCGCATAACGCGAGTTGGCAGTTGCTGATTCATCTTCAGAGATTTTGTTTTGGTTATTGAATTTAGGAACTCATTCCAACTGAAATAAAAAAACAACAAAAAAACAATGACAACTAGACTCACTATCCTCTCAGTGCAGCGAGGATCCATCATCTCCTGAAGTTGAACCATTTAGCTCCAAACTACTTCACTTCGGAGGAAGGTGGCGTGTGCGATGATAAAACGCTCAGCAGAGGGAAGCGCGGGGGAGGGGGTCTCTTATTACGTTATCTGTGATTAGCGGGAAAAAAATCAGCAAACTTTGATTTGCATTTTATGACGTAGAATTCCGCCGGGAGTGCCGCAATCCGCTCGACACCCATGAACAAGCGCCATCGCGGGGACCTTTCCAGTCAGGAGATGAGAAGGGCCGTAACACATCATATTGACTGACGGACCACAAAGGCTTTATGGAATATCTCAAAGAAATGGAGTGATGGTAGAGGGGAGCAGAAGGACAGGGAGTGCCCCTGGCTGATCCAGGCTCGCGCACACAGATCTGGACCTATTGGCTCTCCGGGGCTCAACATCACTTCCGTCTCTGTAGGTCCAACTTATATAACAGCAATGCAGCTGAGACCGAGACTGTGGAAGCTGCTTCAGGTGTATTTCTATCCATCTCAGATTAAAGAAATCCCATCAGATTTAACCTCAATAGCTTCTGACGAAAGTCGCCACTTCAGTCACGCCAGCACGCAATTCGACAACGATATGAGACCCACTTTCGTGTTGCGCGCTCTTCCTCCTGGTATATAAATGGAAAATAAAGGCGGGCGGTGTGCATACATGGTAGGTGTGTGCAGGAGCGTGTGCATACAGGCTCATCTGTGCAACATCTGCTCAACCAGCCCAAGGCTGCTCGCCTTTTGAGAAGTGGGTCACGTTACCCGATGACGTCAAAAGCCCTTCTGCCTCTCCAGACTGTGGAGCGTTGCCAAAACCACCACATCCCTTTCCCCGTCCTTATAACGGAAAATTTTTTTTCCTCCAAAGCCTTCATCAAACACCTGCCAAGAATCTCACAACTCCTAAATCTTAACACTCTTACAATGTTAGAGTGAAGAAAACTTGACCAAACGATGAAAAAGTTCGGCCCTTTGACAAAGAGCTCAGAAATGACACCAATGACAGAAATATGGTGGAAAAAAGAGCCAGAGTAAGAGAAACCATCCTTGTGATCGAGGATCTGATGCTCCTAAACTGCCTCCAGTGTTGAAAGCTGACATCTAATTATTTTCATTGTGATCAGAAACTGGTTAGATGTCAGCTGAGCTGTAGAGAGATTTAATTTAAGTCGCCCAGTCCTGCACACGACACCGAGGGACAGGAGGGAGCACTGCTGCAACAGCAGCTAATGGAAAACAGCATGGAGACCCGAGGCTGCTCAAAGCACTTAGCCATTAAAACAAACACCCACGTCCATTCTAACCCCAGTCACAGTGTCACGGCTCCCAGTCTCAGTTTTCACCCCCTTTCTGCTCAGACCCTACATGAAGGGGTAGCTTGGCCAGGCCCGCTACCCACAACTAGTGGCAGACACGCCTCCAAACCATCCAACCTATCAGAGAGTTTAAAAAGATGTCCAATTTCTACCCAGAATTAGACCTGATGAAATGGGGGGTATTAATCATTTTCTAGGACATCAACAACAATGATGGAGCACAGCATCCCAAAAGCACATTTTGGTAAACTTTGGTAAATTCAGCGGATCAGAGTAAACCTGACACTGCCGCTGACCAGCACTTCATTATTTGCTTCGCTGATGCCTCCTTTTTTTTGCCTCCGGGATCACAGCTAGTACAAACCCAACGAGCCCACTGCTGCACCCTGCAACGCTGCTGTCACCTTCACGGGTTTAATTCACTGGATGCACCCATAAGCCATCAGACTTGTTTCTAATAGATGCTTTTTGAAGTGAAATGAGCAAAAGTAGCAGGTGCATTCGCATTTTGGGGGGCTACAGACACATTTATGGATATCTTCTTGCACTCAATTGCAACCATGTTCTTTTTTGCACGTTTTATGTCATCTGTGATGCGTGATGACATCTTTATTCCCTGGTTCCACACAAATGTTCCCTGACCACATGACCTTTTGGACACGCGGTGCCTCCTGTTCACAGCCATCAATTGTACCCGAGTACAAACGGATGTCACCTGCACAAGAAAACATCAGCCCTGACATCATCTAGTGTCTCCAGGCAATGGAGGGCAATGCAGCAGCAAATCAATGACACCACTCTGTGTGTGTGTGTGTGTGTGTGTGTGTGTGTGTGTGTTGGCAGATGGCGACTGTCTGAACAGAAAAAGGACACTCACGAAAGTAACCAGTCCATTGTACTGGTCAGGGATGAAAACCATATCAAACAAATGTATTACTTTTAATATCTAAGTAATTAAAAGTGACTTTGAGAACACAGACCCCGACCCAAAACGTGAAGGCTGTGGCCCCGGCAGGGTGAAATAACCTGACTGACAGACAGATGTACAGACGGATCCCCCCCCCGGCTACCTTATTTTGAGAGTAAAACACAGCATTGAGCAGGGAACAGCGCTGGCCTTGTTGGCTGCAGCGACAGACGGGCCCATGGTGGGCCAGTGAGGCAGCGAGCTGGTTGGACTGGGGGGGGATTCTCCAGGCAGACACTACAATAACACGTTTCCTTGCTCCAAGTCGTCCAGACTGACGTGCAGCCTGCTGACACAGGGACATTCCACTTATTACACCCACAAGATGGTTTTATATTGATTTATAGAGAACCGTGTGTTCATGTTGAGGGTAGAAACGTTATGGCCATGTGCAAAAATGACCAAAATGTGCAATCTAATGGACTTAAAAACTCAAATCATTCATAATATTCATCTAATAACACATCCGTCTGACAGAAGTGGGTCTGTTGCATATCAAATAGTTCTTTCATCCAAGATTTTGACTTGCAATTGAATATATTTTATCGTAATGAAACTACTGAGTGAAGGATCAGAACACTTTCTCCACCACTGGTATTTTGGAAATATTGTGCAACAGCTCTGTGGTGAAATTGAGAGGTTGCAAAGTTTAGAGGAAAATGTATGCTACATGATCAGTTTGAGTCAACTAAAACATACGCAAGTGCTTGTCAGATTTTAGCCAGGCGGTAGATTAGCTTGTCATGCTCGTGAATTATGCAGTATACAATTGATGGCTATCTATGTTAGGATTTATGGGACAGTCCCAGTCAGAGGGGGTTCAGAATGTTCCCGTTCGCTGCATGAATCATGGGAGCAGCGGCAGTGCATGTGGACTCGGCTGTTCCTGCTGGAGACACAATGGCCAGTAATGGAGCTGGACACCAGTCAAAGGCCCACAGCTCATTTTCAAGCCATCGCAGTTGCAAACACACATGTCCACACAGTCTGAGAGGGGAAATTAACAGTTCCATTTGTTTTTCATAAATTCTACTGACTGCAGTTATTTACTCCCAGCACTCCCCCACCCCCCCCCACCCCCATCCCACCCCGCCTCTACCTCACAAACATGAACGCTCAAGCACACACTTCCCAGGGCCATGTGAGACCGTCTATTCATTCGGCAGAGGCCAGCTGCACACCTGGTGACAGACCGAGATGGTGGTGTTGGCTCAAGTCGGGGCGAGCAGGCAGAGAGGAGGGGGGTCGGGACGGGGAGGGCGGAGGGAACGGGCTCACAGGGCTGTCCTTCAGGGTCTGCTCAACCTGCACATTCCAGTTCATTTAGCACCGGGGCGAGTGCAGGAATGTCCCCTCATGTAAGAGATCACTGTCTGGAAGCAGGGCTCCTTGTGTGATTGAAAAGGCCCTTCAGGAGCATAAATACAGATGAAAGCCAAATGTGTTGCGTCCAGTTCCCCAAAGTGATGCTGTTCCGGACACGCAGCAGCGCCCATTAACCTGCCCATCCTTTAAAGAGCGGAACCACCGCCTCAGCATCGCCCGCACAACTCTTCGCTTCGCCGGGATTTTTGGTTTTCCCTGATTCAGTTTGCAACTTTGCTGGTTAAACTTTTGTTCTCAGCGTCCAGGTATTCCATGAGACCTACAATCCCCGAAATCTCAAACTCCTTGATAATTCCTAAATCTGCAGGCCGATCTGATTCTTCTGCAGCTTCTTCCTGCCTTTTGTGTCCTGCTGCACTTTAAGTCCCCTTTGGAAACGTTGCAATTCGTCACTTGTAAATCATCTGAGCTGCATCCAGAGTTGTGAAACCAGCGTCTACCGGTCTCAGAAGCTGTTTGCGTTCCAACTTTGGTTTTTCAGCCAGAGCCCAGATGAGCTGTGTTCTGCTGCCTGATATAACAGGAGGCGGCGATACCGACTTCAGTGAGCTCCGCTGCTTCAACCGCTCTGTCTCGTCACGATGGCAAACAGGAATAAGTCGGGAAAAAAATCCGATTGAAAGCAGATGATATAAAAATGATGTGAAATCTTCATCTAAGACAGTACTAAGGACACCACACAAGAATTCTGTCACTTAACAGCATCTCGACTTGTTCATCATATCTTTTTTTGGTCATTTAAAAAAAAGATTCCCCTCCTTTAAACATTGAGGTTCTGTAAGAATACTGAACTAATTAAAATTACAGAGGAACTTTGGTTGCTTGATGAAAATATTAAAGCCAACCAGCATTTGTAAACACACATACATTCTCCTGCCTCCGACGCAACACACACGCGCACACATACACATATTGCACACTTACAGTATACACACGAGTGCCAGGAACATTCTGTTCACCTCCATCATTTAAACAGTCGGTCTCTTATGGTAACGCAGAAAACTCAAGTGACTTAATTGCCTTGTTCTAGTTTGACCAACAGGAGAGAGTACAGCATGTAATCCAGCCATAGACATCCGCACACACTGTATAAACCAACACGCACACAAAAATGCATAATTAATCGGCAACTTCTGCTCTTTTGTTCAATGCCGGGGCAGCGATTAGCATCCTGAGGTGTTAATATGTTGTTGTGTGTCAGACTGGAACCCTGTGCCTGTCTAGCAGTTCCAGCTGCTTTGGGTTCTGTCTGTGGTTTGAGGCCCTCAGTGTTTCTCCGAGCGGATTCAACCTCTCAGCCTGCAGCAGCTGGCAGCCATCAAGCTGCTGGCACACACACACACACACACACACACACACACACACACACACACACACACACATTCATATGCTCATGCAGACGTTCTTCCATAATTTCCATGCTAATCAGTAGGGAGCCAGATCGTGATCGTGCCAGGGGTGGAAGTAGAGGGGGTGGGGTGCACAGCCTGGACCTCTGGTTTGGTGGGATCAGGTGATCAGATAAGAAGGGCAAGAATCTGGGTATGGGTTTCTGGCCTAGCGTGAGTGAAACAGATGCATACGGGTGAATCAAGAACAGCAAAGTGTCAACGACAAGAGGATTATTGTGTTATTGTGGGTCAAACTCAGTTGTGTGTGTTTCAGTTTGCATTGAAAATATTATCATGTAACAATGTATGTAACATCCATCCATCCATCCATCCACCCACCCACCCATCCACCCACCCACCCACCCATCCATCCAACCACCCACCCACCCACCACCCATCCATCCATCCATCCATCCATCCATCCATCCATCCATCCATCCATCCATCCACTTCCTGTTACCTCTACTCATTCCTAATCAGGGTCACAAGGTTGCTGGAGTCTAGCCCAGCTGTCAAGGCCCAGAGGCAGAATACACCCTGTGCAGGGCACCAGCCCATTACAGGACACACACACACACGGACACACACACACACACACACACTGAAAAGCAATTTAAAGTCTCAAATCAACCTAATGTGCATGTATTTAGACTGTGGGAGGAAAGGGAAGGACCTGGAGAAAACCCACACAAACATGAGGAGAACATGCAAACCCCAGAAAAGCTCAGCTGGGATTGAACCTAAAACCTTCTGGCTCAAAACTTCTTACAGGGGACAAAGGTCAAATGTCGCTAAGGTTCTATGTTGTAAATATTTTTCACTGTTTGCAGACGACTTCTTGATTTGACTGTGTAGCCAGGTCTGACTCCTAACATTGCAGATAGGCAAATTCCAGATAAAGTCTCAACACTCCCAGTTCGCGCACAACATCTAGAACTGCCTGACTCACAATTTCCTGGCCCATTTCCTTTGGAGCGATACTGTAGCGTTACCAGCTCGTACTTTAAAAGGTAATCGTAACAAAGACTGGTGGTTGAACTCCCGAAACAACATCGAGAGAGCGATCAACAGAAACCATCGTGTTTTTGAAACTGGGAGCAGACCAGTGCAACAGAACCTGAGCATGGTGGGACACAAAACTTACTGAAGGTCAAAAAAAAGAGAGAAAGTGTACAGTAAGAGGTGAACATGGCTGTGTGCAAAGATGGCTGAGGTGTCACATATAAATACGGCGCGCAAGTCGCAACGCTCCGTCGGTCAAATGTAAGAGTCTCCCACCATTCATCAAAGTTGGAGTAAGCCTGCTGTTTAGCCTGGCGACTACACAAAAACCTCGAATGACCTACTTTCATCCCTACTCCGTTTCCTCCACCCATCGCCTCCTCAAACATGCACCGTGCAGCTAATGCACTGGAACTGAAGGGGGATTCAAAGTGTGAAGCGGATCGCCCAATCGGGCCCACAGTCATATGAGCTCGCCTTTTAAATGATGATTATTTTTACCCGCTTGTAAAAATAATTATAAAAACACCATATCCCATGAGGCTTTGTGTTTAAAGTAAAAAGGGCTGTTTGGGATGAGAGTGTGCAGTGGCTCAGTGGTAAATCACCATCCCACAGGCTATCAACAACCTCTTCCATCCAAATCACAATTCAATTATGGACACTGCTGCAAATATAGAGTAACAGGAAACATTTACAACAGCTACAGTAATTCTGTTTGGATCCTGTTCCACAGGAAGTCATTACCATAGATTTAAAAAATATCTTTATCATCCAAGTTAAGAAAGAATTTCCTCCTCTGGTTGGGATAATATTTGTGTTGGTGTCAGTGAGAGGACAGAGAGCAGAGCGCTGCGAGGAGGGGGGGGGCTGAAGTTACTGACAGAAAAAGAGAGTGGCTTCCGACGCCTCACGGAGACACGGGAGCCACGCTAACGTGCACGGCACGCTAACGTGCACTCCCTTAACGGAATAATCTGTCAAAATCTGCAACTCAGGTAAGTTCAGCTGGGAAAAAAAGCCCTTGGCGGGCGCTGGTGATGCTGCTGTGCTGGAGGGTCGGAGCTCTGACAGTGCTGATGTCTGCAGCAGTACAGCCTTGGACTCAAATTTCTTTACATGCGGTGAAAAGCGATCCACGCCACGTGTCCACACCTCTTCCTCTAGTTCAGTGTCCCCGGCAGAAAACAGCAGAGCAGCCTGTCATTTTGCATTAATGTAAAAAAAAAAGAAAGAAGGACGACCCTGCAGAGGCCACCGCTAATTGCTATCAGATTGGCCGATAACGACTTTTTCTGATTGGAGGGATGACTCCAGTCACGGGAAATTCACCCACTTAGTGAGCTAATACATGCTGGCAGTTCATTTCTGATCAAAAAAGTCAGAGAAAACGGCTGGTGATTAAATCTACTGTTGCGCGGACCAAAGCGCGGCCTCGGAGAAGCGAGTGGCGGAGGCCGACATGGCAGCTTTAGCGCTCCTGAGGGAGGGCGAAAGAAGAGATGGGATTCTTCGTCGCAGTATTTATTTTCTGAATAAACAACATTTACAGTCTCTATCAATCAGACGGGCCTTTATATAAGAGTCCAGGGTCTGTGGCAGAAGCTTCCTGAGAAAAATCAAGTTAAGTATCAACTGTAATCCTTCACTCGCCCTCGCACTGTTCTTCAAACTCTTCGGACACGCGGCACTAATACAAACATCAGGAACATCAACAAAGAGCAGATCCGCTCCTTCACGCCGCTGTCTCGCTCTTTAAAACATCACAATTCTAAAAGGACACAACTGCGGATACATTCAACATCTTTAGGTCACAGAACCGAGGAGCGGCACCCGCGTCATCCCCCCCCCCTGGTTGGGGTGTGTTTCGTCCTCCAGGCTGAGTCACTGATGTGCTTTATGCCTTCTGGCACTTTGGCTGTTTTCGTCACCAGGTGGTGGTTGCATCGTAGACCCCAAATGTGCGTCTGACCTCCCTCTGGGAGACCAGAACCCCGTGTGAGTGAGGTGATGACTGGGGGCTTGTTTACACATTAGGGACCACACAGACAAGACAGTTAGGGTAGCATATGTGTACCATGTGTGTCTCAATTACAGTCCGGTCATGACAGGTCAAATACTTTGCATCAGAGATCAGAAAAGCTCTGATAATTCTGACGTTTGTGAAAGAAGACATGCAACAGACAGCGTCATTTAGCAGAGGCCTTAGTGTGTTTTCTGTTTTTACACATGATTGTGTCTTTTTCATCTTTTATGGGAACACTAATGATGCCGCTGCTACTGCTGCAATAATTAAATAAAATAACCTGAAAGGGTAGAAAGACACAGCGACGACTGCCACAGTTTTAGCGTCACGCGCTGTTTACCAGGAACGTTAAAAAGCACCAAAAATGACGGCGGTCGAGTCCAAATGTGGTGCTTAGAGTTCTGCTTTGGCATTTTTCACCTTAGTGCAGCAAAGACAGAAGGACTTCTTGCAAGTTCTAATCATTCTGTGCAATAATAACAATTTTGTTTTGCAAAATATTCGTTTCAGCCTATGGAGCCGATGTAGAGAAATGCGTTATTTGATGCAACCAATGTGAAAGAAATTACAAATATATATAGGGAATATTAAATATATAGTCATCCACCAACTTCCAACACCAGAGTCGACCAACTGTGAAGTCATAATGGACAGCTAAATAAACAAAAGCTGAGGCATCAAATGGGTATCGAAATAAAAGGTAAACAGCAGAATATCTGGGAGTCTTTCAACACATAATACGCGCGTGTGTGTGTGTGTTCATGTTAATGCATGAGACGACAGAGAAAAACAAACAGGCACACTACAACACTAACTGGCCTTAAGAGCTGAGGGCATCTTTCAAGTGTCCGGCCCGACAGTGCCGCCTCTCATCTCCAGACTAACCACGCTCACAGGTCACAACGAGCGCTTTGATCACCCTAAAAGTCTGTTTCCCATTCACAGGCCCAGCATGCGCATCGATTTTCCAGAAGGAAGGCTGAGAAGCTGATATGAGTCTGCTCGGATGCCCCCCCACACACACACACGCGCACACATACACACACGTACCCCACCCCCATGTGTATCACTATATCACAAGAGATTTAACGGGCAGAAGTGCTACATTCCTGGGATTTAAGCAGAGCGAGCCCCAATAAGTGGCGAGGAGCACGCCATCAGCGATAAGGGGATAGAGGCGAGGTCAGTGCTTTGGAGATAAACTGGAGACAAAGTTCAGGATGAAACAAATAGGCAACATTGTGTCTTTGCCTTTCTTGTGATCGCATCAAAGCTCCTCTAAAACATCATCTGTACAGCGACAAACTGCCAACCAGGTCACTCAATGTGCAAACGACAGAGGTTCTGGATGGATGGAATCACCACCTCGGTCTGACAGGTGCAACGTTACCACATAACAGTTTCTTTAATCACGGTCTTGTAAAAGCATCAGATGTAAATAGAAAACAAGCAATTGCTGTAGAAACATTTTGTGAGGCTGTTCAGTGAACTGGAAGCAAATTGTAGATGGAAAATGGGAAAATAACTATCGTTTAATAAAAATATATGTTTGATTAATGGCTGCAAGTGAGCAAAACTGCAATAATCATAAAATAATATCAATAATAATAGTGATTATTTATAACAATAAACTACCAATTCACCTCTCAGTCTCATCTTTTATTTGCCCCAAAGGCAAACATCGTCATTTTGAAAACCAGCTGTAAAAAATAAAAGTTGAACGCGCAAACTTCCTACCTGGTCCCTCTGGATACATGGCAGAGAGGTCCGACGATGGGACTTACTGCTGGACTGACTGTGTGCCATGTCTGAGGCTATCACAGAACTGGACCTCCTGCGCCTTTTAAATACAGGGATCTCTTCCCTGGCTCCAGTCACGGGGGTGCAGCCCTCCTTGTGTCTCCCTTGGTTGGGAAGAAGCTCGTCAGCATACCTCGCCAGCAGGATGCCCAGAACTCCAACCAGGTACGCCACGTACGGTCTCCAATTTGCCCGAACCTTGTGCAGCGAGAAAAGTGAGACAGTCCTCACAATGCTGATGTAAAGGATGACAGATATGCCCTGATTCAGCCGCGCTACCATGAGTGCGCCGGTGGCCACGCAGACGAGCACGACCACGGCTGCTGTCGTAAATGAAAAGAGTTGCTCATCTGTCCCGTCCAGGAGAGACCACGCCGCCGCTGCGCCCAGGTGGCACAAGGTTAGGAGCGAGAGCGTGGTTCGGATCAGAACCCCGCAGCGGATCAAGTAGACGCCGACCCAGAAGAAGGCACAGAGGAGAGTGAACAATGGCGAAAACACACTCCAGCAAGTTTGCAACAGCTCCACTGCGCAGCCAGAGACGAAGTGGAGGGGGGACGATGAATGCGAGTGTCTGTTGTCCGCGCCGCCGCTGCTGGCTTCAGCTTTCCAGTCTGCGCATTTGAGCAGCAGAGCGAGGAAAACTGAAAGCGACCCCGCACACACCGTGCTCCGGAGACTCTGGAAACTCCAGATTCTAGTCAGCACTAGCCTCACCCACGACTCGCACCACTCTCGGTCACGGTACAGTGGGACGACACATGTTTTCACATAACCATTGCGATCCGGTGCGCCCGGGCTTTTCTCACGAGCACTGCTTTGCGCATCAGTATTGTCAGATTCTGCAGGCATCGCCATCACTCATGGCAGATATGAAGTATGAGGAAGTCTATAATGCATCTATACTGGTGTGGTCACGGGACGGGACATGAGTGACAAAGCAAACATGATTTATTGAACGCATCGTGGAAAAGTGCACGAATACGCACCGACGCGTCTCCGTTTACGCATGAGGATGTGCGGCCACTGGACGCGTTCTCTGGGCCGTTCCAGGTGACCGTTGACACCGTGCTACCCGAAGCAGCCCGGGCAGAGTCTGTATGGGGGTAACTCAGGTGCAGGTCGTATTAGGAGCGCTGCGTCTCCGCACTCCTGCGTTGCCCTCCTTTGTTCGGCGCGGTGCCGCTCCACTTCCACGGTCCGCGCAGCAGAAACAACAGCTCCCGCCTTCGCAGCACATCAGTCCCGTTCCGTGAACACTGAAAACTCGCTCTCTGTGCGCATTGTTTAGCCACTTCCCGATCTTTTCCTCAAGTGGGAGCTTCCCGCCGACTTCCCAGGACAAAAAGCCTGCTGTGGAATTTCAGCTGTAGGAGTGACCGTCCGTCTGTGTTTGGCGTTTTTCAGGGCAAATCCGGGGGATTTTGTCAGCGAACCAGCCGCCAGTCTCTGCTCATTCACACCCCTGAGTTGCTCGCATGAGAGCAGACATTGCAGCAGTGAAGCCCCAAATTTCTCCCCAGCAGCAGAGCAGGTGGTGTCCTCTATAGATCTCGCATATTTTTACCCTCTTCAACAGATAATTAATAAACTGCGGAATATTTTTTTTTTTTTAAATCTGGATAAAATTTTACACTTCATTCGACATCCTTGCATACAAATGCACTGACCTTTATTGTCTAATGCAGTTTATCAAGGGGACACACATTTCAGGCCACATCTGTGATATTATCACAACCATTTCAGGCCTTTTAGACCACATCTTCTAATTTTAAACATCATTTAATACTGTTCCTTTAACAAATTGCCCCAAAAACACATTCTGATAGCAGCAAAGCTCGATCTTTAACGCCCTCACTTCATTCCATCATTGAAATATTCATCATATTTTAAGTGTCACTAGTGTTGTGCTGCTTCACAGTTTCTATCAATGTTTCAGTATGCAGATTTCACAGATGCACGAGTTCACAGTTCAAGGGGCACATATGCGTGCCTTCCTGTGCGTCCCAGTGTAGCACTCCCAGGAGAGCGTACCCTCTGGCATGTATAGGCATTTATAGCTAAGCAAGCACAAGTAATCTCCATCGTGTTTGCTGATGCACACAAAGAAGATGACCTGCATACTGTCCATATCAGCACTCTTCTTTATCTTTTTTGCATCTCTCACATACACAAACTCAAGGGTTTGACTGTGCCAGTGTGTTTTCTCACACTAGATGCTGTGCTGTTTTGCCACGGTTTGGGTTTTTAAGCTCCCCGTCTGGCACTTGAAGGAAATTCACGCAGCCGTCTGAAGGGAGAAGCAGCGCATTAAGCAGAAACGGGCTGCAGATGTTGGTTGAAATCCTCATTCTGCCGTCAGTGCTCTCCTCACCTGCGGACCGGCGCCGCTCAGCACGACTCTTTCTATCCAATGGTGTCGACAGAGCCCTGTGTGTCCCTTGTCAGTTGTGATTAGTTGGGAGCACGGGAGGAGGAGACGCGCTAACAGGGAGCGATAGGAGGAAGACGAAGCCAGGCCCTGTCCGTCAGCTCTCAGCACATGCTCAGTGGGAGCCAGAGGACGCTGCGGCTGCAGCGTGTAACGCAGGACGTCTGTGTGCGCAGGCTGTTTGTGACATGTGTTCACCTTATCAACACCCATGGGTAACGTCCCTCTGGACTGCTCCATCACACCATTTTCTTTTTTTCTGATTCGGGAGGGAGACAGGACAGAACAGAAAGATCCAGTCTTTACAAACAGAAGATAAGAGGAAGACAAAAGAGAGGGAAGTTTAAAAGTCAGCCAGAAAACTGGAACATAAACAGTTGCTAGACAGATGTGGCTGTTGTGTTAGAACATTGCTGATATTCTTTCAAATTTTTCTTTGGGAGGGCAAAAGGTCGTCCAAAGGAACCATATTTACACGTGGCAATGTAACGCAAATGATGTCAATCTTGCTGAAATATAAATTTGTGAAGGTTGTGAAATATCAAAATGATTAAAGAGACTGTTTCTGACTGGAACCCCCCCCCCCCCTTTCC
Source organism: Takifugu flavidus (assembly GCF_003711565.1). Lineage (NCBI taxonomy): Eukaryota > Metazoa > Chordata > Actinopteri > Tetraodontiformes > Tetraodontidae > Takifugu > Takifugu flavidus. The sequence goes on from NC_079532.1 coordinate 7,567,891, forward strand.
CCCCAGAGAAGGCTAAACTTGCCAGTTCAGATGCAGGCTGGGGCAGATGGAGACGAATCTGTTCGACACTCAGTCGCCCATATAGCCATCATTCATCATTTGACAAACCTCAAGGCCATTAGGGATTAAATGTAAGAATTTTAATGATGGCGGAACGCATGTGGAGCCACCTCCCGCTAGTTAGGCCATGTCACGGTCCATTGTTAAACAAGGAACCTTTTATGGGGAGCCATTCATCAGACATCTGGTTTGGATGTCGTGAGGACTTCAGTCATGTGATGTGACCTCGGAGGGATCTGTGCTGGCCTGTAAGCAGTCTTTAAAGGTCCTTGAACTCAGGTGATAACAAACATTTAGCCGAAACTCAACACTCAATAAGATATCGCTCTAAATCCAGGCAAAACTGTTTCACAATTGCGCAATCTTTGGAATACAGAGCTGGAAATGGAAGGAATACAATGAAGAAATGGTGAATGCAGGTTTACAGGACTGGTGGAAACTAGTTGATGTTGTTTAGGGCGCTTGCGTGCAGACTGAGATCCATCACGGCGCGTTTACCAGCCGTCGTGGGCAACGCTCGGATCACGGCCAACTTTCCACTGAGGTGCTGCGGACACCCATTAGCTTTCACACACACACTCACATCTGGACAAATACCTCTGCCGTCTCACACACACGTACATGCACAAACTTCCTAATGGTCACTGACTGTGAATTGTGTGTAAAGTTGCAGGAGTGCACACAGGAGAGGAGAATTTCAGTTTCTCTTCTCTGTTTAAAGCAGAGATCTGACCCGATGTTCCAAAATGCAATTAGCCTGCGCTATCTTCTATTACAAAATGAGGACTAAAATGCAGCAGAAACCTGGAGCGAAAACAAGTGAATCATGAACGAGTCCAGTTCGGGGATTCAGCAGGGATTTCAACATCTGCCAAGCTGTTCAAATCAATATTCCGCTCTAATCATGCACAATTTGGGAATTCACCGGCAATGTGGAAAACCGCATGATTTTAGGTGGGTTGATATGAGAGCGCCGAGGTCAAAGGTCAGACAAAGCTAAAGCAACAATTAGTTGCATTAAATGTAGATGATTGCTCATTTTTCCAACATGCAGTCATATTATAAAATGGCTTTTTTTTGTATTCATCTAAGCCTTCAGTCTGAATTTGTAAAATGTATTAATTAATGATGAAAGAATTTTCTAATAAAGTTAAAAAAAAAAGAAGCAACTTTCTCCAAGTCTGCGTTCAGGATTGTCAAACAATCACATGACATTAATGTGCATCTCCTGCGAAATAGGATCATTACCGCTGAAATGAACCAAATTAAATGAGCATTAATGGATAAAATTTGTCCAAATCATATAAAATACTGACATTATCATACGGAGACAAAGTTTAAAGGTCATGCGAAGCTTTAGGAATAATGGGGCAAAAGTTCACACTGCACTGATGACATGCTTCAAAAGTCAGGTGCATGTTTAGAAGGTCGGAACACATCCTGAACAATTTCAACCTTGACGTGAAAACCTCCAAAAAAGCCCCCCCGACTTTTGACACTGCTCCCGTCTGTAATGCTCGTGTTTACAATCGAACTAAACCTTTTATTCCTTCATGGTTTGGCTCATTACGCTCCACCCATCTCCGTTTCCAGCAGGTATTAGCTGTTTCTGCGGGGCTAAAGTTTGAAAAGAATGGTATGGAAGAATATCAGAAGTGAATTAGGAGGCTTACAACCCACGTGTGGGTGGCGGCAGCGCCGGCGGAGAGAGTTGAAACGTCTCAGATGAATAATGCAACTGCACGGCTTGCGAGGGAAAGAAGTCACGCTTTTCCCCGCGTATACTGTATATTCAAGGGGAACGCCTGCCCGAGTTGTGAATATTTCAGATAAAAGTTTTCAAAGCTGCTCTGCCACAACAGTTGACTGGGACCATGTGGCAGTTAGCTGGCGCGGTGCGTGCTGCTCGCCTCAGACGCCAGAGATCTGCGTGAGCTTGGGATTTAAGCTAGCCCAGGAAAGCTGAGGGACGTCTGTTGTACATCTCTGCTGCTCTTGTTCTACATACACGCATTTATCGGCTAAGCCTTTGCATATGACGCAAAAATCAAACCTCGGATCAGGACGTGACGCGCCGGCCTGTGGAACTGCTGCATGTTTGCCCAGGAGCAGCCAGGAAAAACAGCGGCGCCGACCGTGTGAGGCAGTCCGGCGCACAAATGTTAGTTTTCTTGTGGATGTCGGTGCCAGGTGAGGAATGGCAGCGGAGCTATACATGTTTTCCCAATCACTCCTCATCTGCTCCCTTCTCAGGGAAACAGGGACTCATGGGTAAAAGTGCTTCATGGCAACTTCCCAGTTGGGGGAGGGGAGGGGGGGGGGACCTTTCCAAACCTGCAGGCAACAGTCAGAAAGTTCTTGTTTAGCAGAGACCACGGGAGGTTTAAGATGTGTTTTCGGAGGGTTTTTTGGGACATTTGGGGGTTGTTGTTTTCACCTCAGCTCAACAAAAAGGTCTCATCTCATCCCATCTTCTTGACCGATTCATCCCGGCCTTGCCCAAGGGTACCTCGGCAGTGCTCTGAAGGTGGTGGAATGGCAACACCAAGTAGTTACAGGAATCCCTGAACCAGCCTCCCAGCAGAACTAACTGGAACAGGTTAAGAGCGTCACATATGGTGCGTCCTCGGTTCATTTCCCCTGTGGCCTTCAGAACCGGGCTGGACTTCCTCCACAGAGCAGAGAGAACAACCGTGTGGAGCCTTTTCAGAATGCCTTTTTATGGCCATTGTTCAGCCAGTCAACATACAGTTATGTCAGTGGCGGCTGGCAGTTTAAAGTCTGGGCTGAAGTAGGAGCTAAATTACCCCCTGAAACAGTTCCAAGTGTTCCAAGAAGGCAGAACTTGAGACAAATAGTTGTAGGAACTTCGATAAATAACAAGAGACGCTTATATGTTTTCGGCGCTTTAAAGAACCCCATTTACCGCCTTCTTTGTGCTAAACGTGTAAGTTTATGTCGACGTTTATCAGTCACTAATGTCCTACATCTCATGTCGACAGTATAAAAGTATAAATTACCAGCAAGGTTTGCAGGTTTGACATTAGCGTAGCTGTTTTGGCCCCAACATCAGGGCAGAGAAAATCAGATTTCCAGCTGCGAGTGTGAGTCCAGTGACACTGAAGAGCACTTTCTTCTGCCGGTGTGTGAATACGATACTGGAGAATGTGCCTGGCTTCTCCGTGCACGGAGGAATCAGAACCAGGGTACATGTTTCTGCTCTTTCAAACGCCAGACACAAACAATCATCGAGGATGAGAAGCTGTGGAACAGTTTAGGGCACCGCTCGGGACGGGCTAACAGCTGTGCGCGCTCAGTCAAGCGTGCATGTGGACTTTCCTCTCCCTTGGCCAAATCCTGCAAACCTGGACAGACTTTTATGAAAGTCAGTTTTTCTAAAGCACTTGTCCGCTGATTTACAGTAAAACGCCGCTAAGCTCCGTGATGAAGAGGAGACTCCATATCAGCTCTGATGTCAGCCACCCTTCCAGGATTTAGCCAACCTGGCACCAGAACAGAGCAGAGAGACCTCAGAGATCCCGAAGCCTCCCTGAAACGCTGGCCCGTCTCATCCCAGACGACATGGCTGGTCTTGATCTCAAGAACCTGACAGCAGCTCTTGTTTTTCTATTCTTCTCTGGAACTTTTATTCGGGACAGATGCTTTTAAGCTGCCATGTATCCCCCGCTGTTTGCACAGTTTATCCCGGTTACCATCGCAGCGCCAACGTACATCAGGCCGCGGGGAGGAAGTGATCCATGAAGTGTGTGGTCCCTCAGGAGGAAGACCTCCATTTGCAAACTCTCCCTCTCTGCACTTGTTCTCCGCTCTATCAATTTCGATTTTATGGGAAACACCTAAACAGCCGATACATAAACAGAGACTTTTAAGGCAACATTCCCAGCTCTTAATTTGAGCGTATAAAGCATCTCCACCCCTCAACTCCTCCGACACCCGGAGAGGAGGGCCTTCTCATTAGGAACAGTTGCGTGGAGGGTAAGCATAAAAAAACAAAAAAACGCCCTATTTAGTCTTCCAGTGGCTGTTTGACGTCATTTAATGGAGGAAAGACTGTCTTAAATAAACTGACAAAAATGAGAAAGTTCTCTAACAGCTTACAGTTGTCATCTGGTTAAGCCCAGCTCTGTAAACAACAAGGGGAGCTGGAGCGTGGTCCTCACGAGCCTTCGCTCAGCAAAACACGGCTATACGTTGGGAGGCGGAAGACTCGAAAGGCCGATAATTAATCTGAACATGGAAATGAAGTTCCTTTGAAGGTCCCTCCCTATTTATCTCTGTGCGATTGTACATTTTAATAACTATATATAGTTGGCCCCAGATATTCTTTCCAGATTTTGGTCTCTATTTACAAGCAGAGAACCCTCTAATTGTAATTTGTCAGCCGCATCTACCTGAACCATCTTGTAATCTACACAAAAATCAGCGTTAGCAAGTGTTGTTAATATGTTTTAAAACAGGCATTAGCATTGACGTCTTCGCCAAATCCAGTTGAAGTGTTTAAATATGCTTGAAAAGTCCTCCACTTTGCAGTTTTTGTGCTTTTGGAAAAGTGGGAATAAATTTCTTAAGATTCGCGATGAATAATGAACAAAGACGAGTAAAAACGAGTTTGCTTCTGGTTCCCCGCTTTCATATTTTCTCAAATGTAGCTAATTGCTGCTCTCTAAACTCACTCGCTGGAGCAGGAGGCTGAAAGCAGATGAGCGCATTTCTGAATACTCGGTTTAGTATCTGAGGCTGATTTGAGAGCCGATCTTCGTTGGGACGGATTACGCCGGGATATCCATGTGAACGTCACACCTGTTAAAGATGTCTAAAACAGGACTCTTAAAAAATCTTTCACCGCAGCATCTGATCGGACGCCAGGATCTTCCCGGAGTTTTAGCTGCGGTGGACGACGACGGGCCACGGAAAAAAAGCTTTTAGCTGCTGGCAGGAACGGGAAGTTCCCCGGACTTTCGGTCAAAAAGCAGCTTCAGATGTTTTGGCTCCACTGATGACAGGGACCATGAAAACACTCCTCATGTTTGTCCAAGCGTGTCCCCCATGTGTCCTCAGCACCTCCCTTCCTGTTTATGAATCTCTTCAACAGGATGGATGAGAAATCCAGGTAATACTGTCGTCTCCAGATCAACAGAGGCGAATCCAACCCTGCTGCGTTTTCAAATATAGAATAGCAAATTTAAAGGAGCGGTCATGTTCCCTAATGGTGCCTCTCTTTTCCAGAGTGTTGAGAGATGGTTTACAGTCTCCAGGAGGCACGTGTGCCCCGGGACGCGGAACATCAGCCCGTGTCAGGAGTGTTTACAAGGGACGTCGGGACTCTCTGTACCAACAGATCCCTGTTACCCTTTAAAGGCAAAACCAGGGAAGATGCGTGCTCCCTCTCCCCAAATCATGGAGAATGAGGGACGGACGTGTTTTCAGCGGTCCTCTCAGGTCCCCCCTTTTCAGCTTTTTTTCCCCCACTGCTTATGTGAAGCTGGTTGTTGTTGTTGAGGTTCTAATAAACTCTGTTCCATTGAAGCTAGCCAAAGTTTACACAAAGCATCTTATTTGACAAAAGGCTACTTCTGAATGTTTTGGCTGAGATGTGAAGCTCTTCATGGGTGATACGCTTGTCCAGCCTGGATGTAAACAGTATTTTATCTGCGATTTCCCAGTGTCCAGTTAGCCGAGATGCCGTCTGCACTAATGCAACCGCATTCATCGATGCTAGGCTCCGCTTTTCTTCTGCTGGGAGGAAAAATATGTGACTCAAGGGGGGTTTACGCTTTCTTTTCAGTCCTTTTTCATTCTGCTGACGCTCGGGCGACGTGTCCGCGCTCTCAACTCCTCCGATAACGCCGCTGGCTCAGGCTTTGGTTCGGGCTTCTCGCAGCGGACGTGACATCATCACTGCCTTTCCATAAAGATGCATGTGTGGAGATGAGTTATTCCGATTTTTAAAAGAAGCGCTTCACAAATAAGTGACAGCTCCTTGTTTTCGGTCGCAGGCAGACCCAGAATGTTGCAGCTCCATTGGGCGGAAAATAAATTAGCTGCTTGTTTACGACAAAAACAAGCGAACTGGGTGACAGTCGTGAGGAGGAGCTGGGCAGCTGCTGGCAGCGACGTCTGTCAGTGACGCCACGGAGAGTTTGAAAGCTGCTAATTAGCAAAGAAGCAACCTTTAGCTTGAAGTGAGGCTGCTCGCATATTTTCGGTAAGTAAAATGCAACCTGCACTTTGAAAAATCCTGCGGTTTTCCTCTCAGAATAATACGTTATAGTGAGAAATGGTTCTGTTTGAATCTCTGTGTCTAAGGTGAGGCAAAGGGCAAGAGGAACATCTGGATTTTCCTGGCTCCTGTAATCTCTGCTGGTATGTTTTTCTGTTAGCACCAATGCATTTATTAATGGTCTTCACTCAGCGTCGGGGGAAGCGGTGAATAAATCAGCGGGTCTTAACGTCAAGTTTAACGTCATATTCTCTACGAATCTGTTTTGGTGTTGGCAGAGCGTTTTGCTGACTCTCAAACGCAGTGACATAAACCGGCGCTGTTTATTTTTCTTTCCCAGAAAACTGAGTGGCCCACAGTCGCGGGCCAAATTCTTCAGACGGCGCGCTGCTGAAACATTTCTCTGTGTCTGCATTATGCAGAGGTTGCTCTCGCCTCACTGAGAGCGTTCAATAATTAAAGTGCCAAAATGGCATATGTTGAAAAATTTAAACACACCCTTTCACCGTGACTCGTGCCCTGTGTGGCTGCTCTGTGCACTCCCACCTCTCTCAAATGAGTGGTGAGATTAATTCCAAATAAACACAACACAATAAACACAAGCTAGAAAACATTTATAAATATATATATATATGTGTGTTAAAAACTGAAGGATTTTATCAATATATGATCCCCAACATACTGTTTGACCTGCTCGTGTCCTGTCCCCGTGGTATCAGATTAAGGGTTTAATGACTTCCAAAGACCCAGGTCATTTCCTGTCTCTACTTCCTGGTGCTCAGACCCCTGCCTGTAAGACTTGGATTTTCCCTGCAGCGCCCCCTTCTCCCCCATTTGGCCTCAAATGGCGGATCCCCGGGGATACGGCCTCCGCGTTGTCCAAGAGGTAAAAGCTGCGCACTCGGAAAGACGGAACCATCAGGCTCTGGCTCTGATCTAATCTGCGCCGGCAGGAAAGAAAAAAAACCCAGCAAAGCTTGTTATTACTGCGGCCAGGAGGAAAGTGCTCCTTCTTCCATACGTGCACTCTGACGCCGGCCTCAGAGGCAGCTGATAAGCCCGGCGACGGACAAACCACTTCGGAATTGAAAGATTAAGGACGTTAAAGGGACCTATGCCCGCGTGCGTGCCTGACAAACCAAGCGTACGCTCGAGTATATTTTCATGCTCTGGAGTTTCATTAATCATGGAAGCACACAACTGAATAAACAGGAGCTGCGGAGTTTCTCTACTTTGTGGTTGTTCAATAATCCGATTGGTGGACCAGCGAACGATTCGGTTGTCAAGGTCACTTTATCCGGGCCCGTTGACACACTGACCCAGTCAAAATGGAGCCGTTTCCACTGTAGAGGTCACAGGAGTGGGAGCCAATAGTTCTTTCGGGATAACCGAGGCTTAATTAAGATTAATTGTGGCATTTATTCCTCTCCACAAGTATATAAATCAAGGGCGACAGCGCAGTATTGAGTCTAGCTGCAGGGCTGCTGGGTGTTACTGTTGTGAGCCCACGTCTGCGTGCGAGACCTCTGGAGGCAGGTGGTTTCAGGGGACAGGCCTTTTGACAGGCTCCATTAGCACACACTTGACTCTGATACAGCAGGAGCAAATCCAGACCCGGAGCTCCCAGACCCCCCTGGGTGCTGTTTACCTCTCAGACCACACTCGGCGATGGTCCAGCGGACGAGGCAGAAGAGGAGAGATACCGTCAGACGCTCGCGGTGAAGAGAAACAGCTGAAAACGGTCTTGTGCGGCTCCAGGAACTGCTGTTTTAGGGAGTCCAAATAAGATCCTTGACCCTTCGGTTTCCATCCGCAGCCACCCCACCACCCTGTAATCCAACTAATGGTTCTGTCTGCTCCTCCGTCTCCAGGGCCAAATATCTTCCAACAGGCCCACTAAAGTGAGAGCTCTGAGGAAAAGAATCTGCTGTTTTAGAAGAATCTTCAAGAGACAGAAGACGAGGAATCCTATCATCTAGATAGGATTCATTTGGATGATAACATCCACTGTAAATACACGAATCAAACATTTCGGCTGACATCAATAAACATGAAGTAAAAGAGCTGCTGATGTAGTTAGATTGCTCGCTTGGTTCAGTTTTAATGGAGTCAACCAAACTTTGGCTCCTCCTCCTCATCTCCATAGCAACTGCCTCTCCGGTGTTAGTCACAGCTTAAACCTGCCCTAACTCCCAGATTCAGTCTGACATCAACACGGTCATCATAAACCGCACGCTCTCTCATCAGAGGAGGCTTTTTACGCTAACACAAATTAGCATGTGTTAGCATTCCTTGTAGTTTAAAAGATCCAGAGTGCAGAAACAGGAAGTGTCAGATTGTCAGTGAACGCAGCCAATGTGACCTGCGAGCATGAAAATTAAATTTACGAGAGGGGCCAATTCAAACACACGAGCACACATTTGGCCAAAACTGTGGTCTGCTCCCAGTACAACATCCAAACGGAGACCCTGGGGAGACCTAACGAGACCATCCACCCCGTCGGTTCCTTTAGAGAAGCAGGGACTGCATCTTTCTGCGGCTCTGAACTCTTTCACCCACCTCTCAGGCTGAATCCAGCCAACTCAATCTGGCCCCTGCCATCTCGTTCCTTCGGTCATTAAAACCCCCCCGACCATGGACGAGGCTTGGAATGGACAGATATGGAAAACTTTACGCTTGGCTCCGTTCCCGCTTTGTCACAATGGGAGAGTGTAACTTCTGCATCACTCCGGCCAAACCACACGTCCATCCGTGCTCCCTTTTCCATTCACTCACGACCATGACCCTCAGATAACGCAGCCCCCCCCCCCCCCCGCTGCCTTCTCCCATCCGGAACTCCAGCACTCCTCCATTTTCCAGCTTAAGCTATAAGATGTCAGACATGGAAGCGCTGACCATCATCCCAGTTCACACTTGGCTTCAAACTGGATGGAGGTCGAGACTGTCTGGGAAACAAGGATGCAGGTCTGGAATCCTTCAATGATCCTTTATCGGCTCAACAGTCGCTCCGGAGGTGGAAGGCTTGACCAGCAGAAAGCGCACCCCACCAGAATATTGAACCCTTACAGGCAAAGTTCCGCTCAGCTGGCAGACGTGATGAATTCTGTTGGCTCATTGTTTATCCAACATCCCGATTTTGTTATTCCCAGCCGTCATTTATAACCAGCCTTGTCTGCGGCCCATTCAGGCAGGCTTCCCTGCAGGATGCCGGCCTCGCAGATGACAGTCATTCCACTTTCCTGCCCGGGACGCTTTATCAAGGCGGAACCGCGGGGGCGAGATTTATGTTGAGCAGGCTGTACATCAAACACAGCGGATATGCCAAGGCCAGTTCCTGCGCCCCTGCTACCCTCAAATTACACATCACGGTAATTAACAGCTGCGCCCGGCTCTTCTCAAAAGTGCTCGGCGAGTCCATCCTGTCGATGAAAATGCGGATCAGAGATGAGTTTACTGTCTTTGTTTACACAGTTACTGTATGGGGGCGCGTTGCGTCACAGCGGCCCAGAGAGGAGCGGTCTCTGCAGCCTAATTAGCCTCTCCCGAAGCTCTTGTCTGCACCACTGATGTGGGCTTCAAAGCCGAGGCTCAGGCATGTGATTTGTCTACATATCCGCTTTTAATTTCAGAACTGCTAACGTGGAAGAAAAAGCGGGAGGGAAAACAGAGCAGACGATGAGATTTTAGAGTATATGGAGCTCCTTGATGCATGAAGAGTCTCAGCATCACGACGGGCTCTTTATGGAGCCTCGCTGGAGTCATCAGAAACGGGGGAGTGTCCACGTGTGGCCTGAGCCTGGAGTTCACCCTGTGCCCGTCGGAGTGTTTAATGGAAAGGGAAGTGAATAAAAAACGCTTAAATCTCGTGCCTTTATCATAAAGTAGGACATGGATCAAACAGCAGGAAGGTTGAGCTGAGTAGAGAACGTTGTGTGGGGGGAAGGGCTCAACGAGAACTGAGCGGGAGGAGGACGGAAAGACGGTTAACGTCATCACGATGGTCACGATGCTCAAAAGTGGCCAGGCTAAAACGTTTGTTGGTGGGGGTCGTAATTGATCCGCCAACGAGACGATGCCACTGTGAGAACACAATATGGTTGTTTAAACGCTCCGCCGTGAAGTTTGTGGCGACCTTTGACCTCCGCTTTCAGAATTCCGAATGGAATGGTCCAGAAATTCACGCCAAATTCTGCTGTCAGCTATCACCCCGCTCAGAGATGGAGACCTATGTCATCCGAGGTTGTCACGCTTCAGGAGGTTCCTCTCTCCATCCGTCTGTCTGTCTGCCTGTTCGTCTGTCCTCGGGCTGAGCAAACAGACTCTTTCCACCAGCCTTTGTTATCTCTGACTGTCACTCAAATAGAGAGAAGAGCTACAGAAGATCAGCACCGTGGTGGCAGAACGTTCTTCTGATTTAACACAGGAAGGGTCGCGAACCCATGCTACATACTCCAGAACCTGATGACCAAGGAAGTGAAAAGCGTTGCTGTGGTTGAAGTAGTTTACAACTAAAAAAAAAGGGTTTTAAAAGGTTAAAATAAAGGAAATACGACGAGTTAGTTGGAGAAACAGATGGAGGAATGCACGCCGGACGTCTCAGCGACATCAGCTGTCCGGAACGCCGCGTTCCTGCTGGCTCGTGGTTTTATCAGGGCTGGGAAAAAAGAGCCATCAAGGAGGTGACAATTACTGGTGAGAGGCGCGGGACGGAGCTGAAGACCTGCTGGGGAAGTGTCTGCGCCGCGGCCCTGAGAACATCGGATCTTTGGTGGAGGACGGCGCCATAAATCAGGGGAGCGTCCGTTTTTATGTGCGGCCTTTTATCTTTAGTATTTAACTACTCGGAGCCTGATGGATGCAGGTCGTAAAACAGGAAGGGGTGTGATAAACAGCAGAGTCGACAACAGTAATCTGTCACAATCATCCGTGGGCTCGGCCCGCTCCTGTCACCCTCCTTGACCGTTTTTAACCGTCTCTAACAAGAAGCAGGACTATTTAACGCAGCGCCTGCTAACAATTATCTAAAGTGAGATTTCTGCAATAAAAACGATATTTGATATCTGGCTGGTTTATCGTCGTCCATCTAGGGTGGGCGGCGACCTGCTCGAAAGGATTTAACGCGGTAATCAGGTAAAACTGGGGTCGGAATCGTTGGGATCCTCACAAGAACAAACGTCTGACGGAGGGAGGAGGGGTGCCCTCAGTGGAGCCTGACTGAAAGCAGCTGAGCTTTAGTGGCGATCTGCCTCCGAGTTCACTGGCCTGTTTGATTTCTTTGGCTCGGCGGCGGGGAGCTCCTGCCAAAGCAAACCCAGGACACAATTATCTGCCTCCAGTTTTAAGCGCCGCGCTAATCTCCTCCCTGTGCTCCTCACTTAGCGCTCTTTCTGACTCTCGCAACCCCCCCCCCCACTCAGTTCTGGCGCTCCGCCTCACGTGACACCCAAAATCGCTGCAAAGCGTCGCTGTGCCAGGTAAACAGCTCCCAGCTCGAGAGGCCGCGGCTCATTTTCTCACCCAGAAGGTTTCCCCCCGAGGGCCCCTGTCACCCCCCACCCCCCTCCACCCTCTGAGTTGCTCTTCCTGAAAGCAGGACACATCACGGATTAGAAAATAGTTCCCGAATTGCAACGAACATGCTTTTACAGTTCAAGCCGTGGGCCTGTTGGGCTGTGCGGAGGACCGGCCAAAGCTGCCGCTGTCAGGTCTGGATGTCAGAAGCAGCTCAGAACCACCGGGACCTTTCGTGCATCTTTAAAGCTGTTCTCATTTCCACGCATTCATTTGGTCCGTTCACTTTATCCGCACATGTGAGAGACGTTACAGAACCGCCAGCGCCATAATCTGATTCCACCAGCATCAGCCGGCTCTGCACGTTATACGATGTGACAGGACAATTAGAGCAGTGGAATTGACAGAATTGTCTGTTAATTCCTCAGGCTGAACCCGAGAACTTTCGCTTTCCACGGTTACACGTATTAATGCCTGGATTGGCGCCCAAACCTGTAGAGATTGTCGAGCCCGTCGTGACGGAGCAGCGAGGAGTGCCGTCTGAATCTTGAGGTGAGGCAGTAAAACATGAAATAACAAGCGTCCTTCAGCTGTGCCTGTAAACCTTTTTTTCTTCCGTCTGCTCGTTTTAAGAGGCTAAACATGTCGTGGGCGAGGACTCTAATGGAACCAAACGTGAACGTCACCGTTCTCAGGTGAATTTTGTCCCCTTTTCCTGCCTCCGATGTTCATGAATTGTTTAGGGGTGGTGGTTTATGCTTCTAAACTATTTAGAGGCTCAGAAAAATCGAGTTTGGAGGGTTTGTGGGTACTGTCATGCACGCCATCTCAAAAATAAATAATAAATAAATGGGAACAAATAAGTTAGGTACTTAAAAAAATACTGTAAATTCTTCTAAACAATTGATGGAAAATGGGCACTATAGACTGGGAGCTATTCTTTGTTAACTAGCAGGTTGTGTTAGCATTACCAGCAGATGGGATCCCTTTTTCTACATTTTTAATAGTTAGAGGGACATTTTAGTGGAAAACATCCAATTACATCGAATTAAAATTGTGAACAAAATGTCCTGACCACAAGGCACAAACAGATTTGTCTGGGGGATGGATGCTACTGATCATAAACTATGTCAACACACATTGTCTTGTGAATACTTCTTTTTTTGAAAGATTTCAAATGTGCTCGGAGCCGCAGAGGAAGCGTGCATTTATTTTTGGGACATTGTAAACTGGAGTATAAACATTGTGAAGAAGCCACAGGGACTAATGAGAGCGGAAAACAATAAAACAAATACGGTACGATTTGGTTTCTGTACTGACAGAAAGGTGCAACAGATCCAACCGGGATTTCATCTGGTTTCAGCATGTTTACATTCCTCAAGATAATCTGTCCTTTACAGATGGTGGATTCAATTAAAAGCAGGAGAACAGAGGACAAATGTGATCAAATGTTGGAATACCGAGTCCCGGCATCGCTGCGCGCTCGCACAGTTCACCTTCAAAGAGATCTTGTGCGGCGGCGCTAGCATGCCTGCGTCGAGCCTCGTTTCTGGAGCCACGTTGCATCATGGCAGGCTGACGTAAGCTGGCGAAGACAAAGGAAACACAGCCATGCAACCCCCCCAGTGTCATTACTTTAGGGGGAAGCCTGGCCTACAGCTCCTACGTGGCTTTAATACACTCTCTGGTCACAGCCAGTTAGCGGCCCAAATGTGTGCAGAAGCATTTCAAAGCCACTGTCGGTGTAACGATGATGATGTGGAGGAAGACGCGTCCCAGGAACAACCGCGAGCAATACGAGGCCAAGGCCGTGAAATCCAGAAGATTACTCCCACGGTGGATTTGATCAAAGAGAAGGTTCTACAAATGATAACAAAGGAAAGGAGGCTGTGTCCTTTTGACATCCCCGCCGATGCCCTGGTCAGCGCCGCGGCCCGGAGCTGGCGCCGCATCCGGACGTGAGCCCGGCAAAATGGGGAAATTTGCCGCGTGAATCTCGCCCAAACCCAGTGAACTTCTGATTTTCCACTTCAAAGGAATATTGAGTGAGGGGCCCTTTTTTCTGCGTGGTGAGTAAAGGTTTCAATCAATGCGGGGCTGTGCTGGGGCGTATCCTTCCGCTGGATATGAAACCGCCATCGGAGGCTTCAGTGCGGGGAGACTTCTCCACGTGTGGCGCTCTCTGTGGAGCTGCTGCACTTTTGACAGCACCTCAGGGAAACAGGACAACAAAGAACAAAGCTTACCTTTGTGCTGCGGGCCAACTGGACAGAACCCAGACACAGAACCCACTGACTTTTATATCTGGCTGTTTACATCAGAAGGGTTGAAATAATAATTTATCGGCCGATCCAGCAGACAGAGGGTAAGTGAAGGTCCTCGGGGTGTGTTCAGAGGTTGGTGACCCCCCCTTCCCCATCCATCCTGGATAATCTGCGGCACACTTGACCTCTCAGGTCAGGCGGCGACTGACCTCTGCGGTTCCACATTAACCCAGCTAAAGGCAGCTGGGAAACTTCTCCATTCTGGATGTTCAGTGTTTTGCTATAGAGATTAAGAAATGAGTCCATGTTTTATCACCAAATATAAGAAAAAAACACACAAAACCTAAACAATCATCTGACAATTCAATACTTTTAAAATCCAGAGTATCAATACTAAACGGGGGAGGGGTCTGATCCTGGCTCCGTATGCATGGACGTTATTAAATGATCCACATTTGCACCGGCAGCAGAGCAGATCTGAGCTGTCGTGGACGCTCCCGTGTGTCCGTTCTGCTCCTGCTCGGAGATAACCTGATGATGTCACAGGCGGAGCAGAGCCGGCTATCTCGCACTGACAGTGGAGCCGTGCGTCACTCCTTATGGGGGGGGGGATACTGGGAGGGAGGGCAGAAAGGAGTGGAAGATGCCAGCAAGAGGAGGGAGTTGGGATCTGTGCCAAGACCAAAGTAAAATGGCAGAGTTTTTAATAGGACAGCAGGAGGAGGCTGTGGGGGGGGGGGGGGGGGGGGGTCATAAATGATGATCAAGAGGAGGGGGGACGAGAAGGAGGCAGCAAGGCAAAGGCTCCACTGGAAGAAGAGAGGTGCACAATGAAAGAGGAAATGAATTAGTGATCCAGCTATTTTAGGAGCCATATTAAAAGACCACGAGCAGAAGGGGGTGGGGCCACAATTAATTAGATGATAATGAACATTTTTAACAAGAGAGGGACCAAAAAAAAAAAAATCAATGTGAGGTCTAGAATCTGGATCAAGCGAAAGTGCTGCGGCTCATTATGAGCCGTGTTTGTGTGATGATCCCGTTCACGGCTGCAGAGGAACGCTTCTCCCCGCGGAGACGTCCGACATCAGCGCCACCAAAAACACGTGTTTCCCATCTGCAGCTCATACATGGAAAAAGAGCCCCAAAGACATCGGAAACAGCAATTACAGCAAAGATGGCGCCTTGCTGGGAGAAACCCTCCTCTCATCTGGCCTTTCCATGAGTGGCCACCACAAATCGATGTCACATGATCACGCCGACCTCACTGGAAACCAACATGGGAGCATTTGGGGACCTTGTAGATCTCTAGCAGAGAACCTGCAGCAGGGTCAACGGCCGCGTCACGCTCTCAGTGCGCAGGGATAAAATTAGAAAAGCCATCCAGGAATGCACGTCAGTGGCCGAGCGGCAGCTTGGAATGAAACTGGTGGCCGGATCACTGGAGGTCTGATCTCATCCCCCCCGATGAAGCAACACCGGCGTGGGTTTGTGCACGTCCCGGTCTGGAGCTCAGCGGGACGCCTATTGATGGGGAAGCTCCGGCCCCCACTTCCCTCTCCACGTCGGTTAACTTTCACCCGCTCGTGCGTCATCACAACACACGGCCGCGTTTACAGTCAACACCGACGCTCCCGGAATAGAGGAGGAACGAGCGCGGCCCGAACCGCAGATGTGACCGCCCGGCGATCTCGGCGCCGGTTCCTCACGGGCTGCCTTTGATACGTCAATGATTAAAAAGTTATCGCCGCTCCCCGCTGAGCTGGTGCAGGATGCATCATTAACTTTATGGCTCTGGTGTCGGAGCCCAGTCCCAACGTCGGTGTGCAGGATGATTTACTGCCATTAGAATGGCCTCCCAGGGGCAGGAAACGCTTAAACATTTACAAATCCATAATTTATGGACAAGCCACACAAGTAAGTGCTGTATATTAAAGCACGAGCATCAAACAAATTAACTGCTATGCAAACACACATTCTGCAGCCTGATTATAGCAGAGCATTTAAAAGTAGCGTGATGTTACAATAAACTGCTCAGGATCTTCCTTTTCCCACCTGTTTCTGACTGGGATCGAACAAGGGGACTAAAAACCAGTCACTTCATGGACGGATGAACAGGCTGGACGTGGACGGAGCCCGACTGTCTCCACTCAACTTGTTTTCATTCATACGAGTTCCTGTGTTCTCAGGAGAACCGGGAGGGAGGGAGGTGTTGACTTATGACTTCCTAACTCACTTTCCTCCTCTCCACTCCACTCTATCTCTGCCTTTACGTCTTTTTCACACAGCCCACACTAATTCCTGCTTGAGGAAACTTTCAGACTCCCATAAATTCTGCTTGACTGTTGAATTGTGAAAGTTCGGCGCTGCAAAAAAAAAAAAAAAAGAAAGAAAGAAAAACATCTCAAGGTTCAGCATATTGGAGGAGAGAGACGAACACGAAGGATGAGGAGGATAAAGAAGCAGCAAAGGAGAAATAACAAGAGAGTTTATTTGAGGAGGGGCCGATTTAGGCCGGACAAGGTGAAGCGTCTGCTCTTGTGGGGGGTGATCCCAAAGACCGGGGAAACATGGAGGAGGAGGAATCTATGAGAGGAGGAGATGCAGAGGAGGGTAGAGACACAGAGAGCTGCTGCTGCTGCTTTAAAAACATCTGGGAGCCATCAGGGAGCCGAGAGGAAAAACGCTGGACTCAGCTGAATCGCTCGGCTCCTCTGACTGCACCGCTCGCACTCTCGCCTGCTTTATATCCAACTAACACCTCGGCCCAAAAAACAGAGCGGGAGAAGAAGGCGAGCACAGGCGGATGCATCGGCGTCCTTCGGATTCAACGCGCCGCGACGGGCTAACGGCAAATGACGCTCAGACTGAGTCTCACTCTAGGTATGAAATGTCACCGAGTAAAAAAAATGGTTGTAGTTTTTGCTCTGTGCTCACCTGCCTCGGCTCCGAGCCGGCGCCCGCGATCGCCGATCATCCGGGGAGGCCGCCACGCGGCATTTCACGCGCTCCCGGGGTCGGCGACGAGGGTTCGACCTCCGAAGGCCATCGGCGGAGGGCCCGGATGCGCGCGGAGTTTCCTGTGCGGTGGCGGTGGTGCGTGCACACAGGGTGGCGTGTGTCCACGTCTTCATTTAAATGGCGCAGCTCGGCTGTGATGGCATTAGCAGAAATGCCAGTCAGTCGGTCCCGGCGGTTGTGTAAAAGGCCAGGCTCATTTTCTGAACGCCACCGCCAACAGCTCGCCGCCAAAACCAGCGGAATCCCAGCAAACGTCTCCATTTCAGCAGACGGGACACGCAGCTAGAGGTTGGGGATTTGTGTAGAATGAGGTCTTTGAGCTGACAAATACTGCTCAGAAAAAGCTCTGAATAGGCAAAGTAACTGGTGATTAGCAGAAGAAAATGGGCAGTGGCGAGATTACCGAGTCATTTCGGTGGTCTTTTGCTTCAAAACTATAAAGAAGGTTAACGTCTCAACTCCCCCCTGGTGGCCGACTGCAGTAAGAGAACAAGTCCAGCTCTCCCTAATATTTTAGCAATACTAAGTCTGGGATAACGAGGTTCCAAAAATGAGCTCGGTCTTTGTTCGCTTCTTGGATTGGGTTCATTTTAATTAGCAATCCGATACCAAAACCCCACGATTGGTCGCTAGCTGCCAACGACAAGTCACCCAGAAGTCAGCGCTGCCGTCCAGTCGGTCCTGCACAGACTCTGGCTGAAAAGGAGGCCAGCAGAGCGAGATGACAGCTCCCACAATAATGGATGCAGAGGAGGAGGAAGTGGAAACTATCAGATAGAACCAACAGAGCTAACTACGGCTACACACATGTAATAAATGATTCAAAATGTGAATTAAACTCTAATTAACTGCAGCAAAAACAATGTCTACATTCTTCCTGGCTTCAGTTTGTGAAGAAAAAAATCTAAAATCCTTCCCAAATGCCCAGCGAGTCCATTCCCTCCAGCGCTGTTCCTCTTTATTAACATTACCAGCCGGCGAGAAGTGAGATACGATCACAAGTGGTCACTCGAGACGCATGTGGAGATGCATGTTAATGCCGGAGCTGCTCGCCGGTGATCGCATCACCCGAGAGGTGCGTTCAGTGCGAGCAGACTGGTGGAAATTCCTGCTTTGCATACTGTAATTGGGAATGGAATAAATCGCCCCGAGAGAATAAACAAGGTTCTATAGGTTCTGTTTTTCTGTTATTGGATCACAATTAAGAGAAGTGGTGAATTCCAGCTGCACTAATGCACCACCGGGCGCTGATAAAAGGAAAGATGACCTCCAAATGTGTGCAAAGGTCGCACAAGATGTGAGTTCATCGTAAAAAAATGTCACCTTCCTTAGAGATCCATCGCTCACGTCAACCTTCGTTGTCCCCATCCTGAAGTGTAGCATCAACTAAACATCGTGGACGCCGTGTCACACACCCACTGACCCCCCCCCCCAACAACAAAATCAGCATTCACGACAGGAAGGGAGAAAACTCATCCCTTGGTGAGTCATTTGTAGAACGATCCTTCTCATCAGACCTGTAACAAGTCCAATTTCAGATGGTAATCCCCCTCAGAAAGAACACATTGATATGTAAATTGTTGTCTCAGAGTGGCAGAATTCTTCATAAAAAGGGGAAATGGATTGAAAATGATTTGGGGGACGTGCTCAGTAATGCATTCACACCGCTGTCCAGACATCTGGAGCCCACGAGACCAACCAGAACGACAAATAAAGGAACCTATCCGTCTGCTGTGCTGTAGCTAAAGCTGCTCAGATTCCACCTTTCAGACTCACTTCTGTGGTCCTCATGAATGCAGCACTCATGAAACCCAGATCTTTTTTTAATAAATGATATTCTTCACGCTCTACTCTCCCTGTCCTCCCCTCCCCCGCTCCCATCCTTTGGCCTCCTTTTATCCAGCTCCATTCTGGTGCTGTGCAGTTGCACGCACAGCCTCCTCCTCCTCCTGGCACACGCCGCTCCGTCTACCCGCTGCCATTCAGAGGAGGAAGCGGCGACGCGGGGGCCCGGGACGGCGTGGCGGAAGAAGCTGGGGCATCGTCGTCATCATCATCCAGATGAGGAGAGCCAAACTTGAGCTCTGTCCATCCCCATCAGGCTGGCTGACAGTCACAAACTCATCTCTTATTCACCCCAATCATCAATTATACACAGGCCAAAGGAGGCCTGAGAGGCAGGGGGAGGCAGAGTGCATCCCGACTGCAGCGCCAAGGCTCAGCCCTTCTCATCGGCGCCCTCCTTCTGTCTCCGTGCGGCAGGAGGCGGCTCGTCATCGTGCCTGTAGCCGTTGCTGCTCTGCACGGACGTCTTGGATCTGGCCGTGCGGCTCAGGTTAGATCCCACCCGCCATGATGTGATGACAGGGGAATGCAGACCTGAGAACGAGCTGAGTTTTCCATTACGTGCACGTTGCATCCATTTCAAGAGCAGAAGTGACGTCAGTATTTATATTCCCAGATGCAATCGGATCAGCCGGAGGAGCAAAGCGAGCAGAGCGAAACAGAACTGACGGATAGCCGACATGAATCCCGCCAAGGTATTTACACAAGCCTGCATTTTTCTGGCCGCGTGCTCGGCCTTTGTTTCGCTTGTCGTGATTTAACACACAGTTGGGACCGATAACAAGCAACAAACACATTCAGTCCGGGAAGACAGATTTCAAAATGAAAAGTGGCGTTTGACAGTCAGGACGGTCTGTTAAGAGCTCCGCGTTGGGCCTGCGTCAGGTGTAAAATAGTGCGCCAACGTTGGGTTTAAGGAAAGGTCTACGACCTGAAAATGGTTCAGCTTCATGGGCTTTTTGGGGCAATAAAGCTGCCAAAGAGGCGACTCCATCCTGAAGGATCACCGGTCCCGCCTGCATGCTAACAATGCTAACCTGGAAAGAGAAAAAGCCTGGACGCCGGCAAGCGATCAGCTCTCCGCCTTCGTGATACGCGCTCCAAAAGTGATGCACAGTGAACATTTCTGTAACATGAGGGCAGTTTGATAGCCTCAGAAGACAAAAACAACATCCTCTCACACACGCTAACAGCTTTGCAGCCACTAGTTATTTCCATATCAGGCAATGCAGCTGGCGTAGGAGAGAGCGTTTTGAGGAGCGGGCTGGCTCTCACATGAAAGAGGGAGCATCCGTGCCAGAGTTAGCGTGACATGCCCATTTCTTCTGTGCGCGTGAGGGAGGGAGGGAGGAGAAAATGGTCACTGCAGCATTAAGTAGGTTGACGTGAGAGGGCAGCCCGACACTCGGCTCAGGAGGAAACCGGATCCAAGAAACGCGTCTCAGTGCTTCGTGCCCTCTCCAAGTGTGCGGCCATTCCACCACGACCATAAGATTTGACTTGTTTTTAATGTATTTCCATTTACATGTCTGGATATTTACATCATTTAAAGATAAGTTTGACAGTCTTGTGATCTTCTGGAACACGTCTGTGCAAATTCCGGTTCTGATGATTGATGGAGAGGGGTGTTTACGGGACAATCTCATGGCTTGAAATCAATTTAATGGGCTTTGACAGCACAGTGAGGATCTACTGCTTGCTGAGAGTAGTTTAATTTATGCACAATCCATAAATCCATGTTAAAAACACCTGATTTTGTACATTCCAAGAACTTATTCAATCCATCCAACACCACATTCTCTTTCCTGTTTCTCCAATCTGTCAAAATTCCAAGAGGTATTGATGTGTTTGCATCTAACTCCTATGCTAGCACCTTAATACGAGGAGGATCAAGAGGAATAGAGTTGTATCTGTCAAAGCCTGGCGCTCCGAAGAAGATAACGAAGGGAGGCGTTCTGGAAAGGAAAACATGAGAACCCATACAGGAACTGGGCGGCGGTGTGAAGAGCCAATGCATTTAATCACCAGAGGGAAAATATGGAGGCTCGGCTCCTCCAATAAGCTCCCGAGCCCTCGCCGTGGTGGGGGAGATGGCACATTTGCAGTCATTATCCTGCACGCGGGGTCGCTCCATCTTGTTTATGTCGCAGAGAAACCGGCGTTCATTGTGTCAGAGGTTGAGGGTGATCTCCAGTAATCTGCCATGATAGAATTGTTTGAGAGGGAGGCAAGAAGCATGACATTATTCCCAGATGGCGGCTCAGTCCCACGGCCTCCCCCCGTTCTCCAGAGTCACAGGCGGGGGGTGGGGGGGTGGGGGGGGCGTGTTACAGCACAGCACCTAAAAGGCCGAGAGTGTCTTTTGTCTTTCACATGAGGTAACGGGGAAGCTGACGATAGGCGTGACTAATGTGCCTTCACTAATTGGATCTCTCCAGGGGCCGAGTTCAGAACACAGAAAACAGACCCTTTTTATTTTTTCCACCATCGACCCATCTGGCTCCTCTGACCCCTCACGGAGCCGCACATCAATCGGCCGCGGCCAAGACGTGCTGTCACAATCGAAAACGTGCAGATACGGGCCCAAAATCTGCAACGTAACCTGATCGCGATAACCCCGCCGCGCTGACAGAAACGATCTGCAGATGGGATCCGTGACGCAGCTGCAGAGAACCGCAACACCAATCTGGACGCGAGACTTTCAAAGTTTAACGGGACCAAACCTGCTCTAATCACAGCCAACAGGATATCAGGACCCAATCGCCCGGCGGCCCTTTCTGGTCCAGCTCTGATGAAACATCGCCATCTTTAAATAAAAGCTGGTATCATTCAGCCGCACGGCCTGATGGGAGTGTGAAGAGCGAGCGAGATGCCGGATAAATGGCCAATTTGACACAGCGGCAGAGGCTGAATCCTGAATGAGCGCGGGGACAGAGCGGGATATTAACTCATTATTGGAAGCCTTTCTCCGTGCTTGTAGGTCAACTGTAATGATGACTTATGTAACCTCTTTATGCCAGCCCCCCCTGCATGATGTCAGGGAGCAGCCATGAATAGAGAAGGTCTCTGAGGACTCGACCTCTCTGTCGTGTTGGAGGAGATACCGGATGAGTTTTCGTTCATTCGTGGGTCGAATGTCCCTCAAAACAAACTGACTTTCACGTCATCTGGAGAAGAGGCGTGTTTTTATTTACCGCAGCCGCCAGCAGAGGGCCCCACTCCTGCTCCATTCATTTTTATTTACAGTCTATTAGTGTAACTGTGACCCAACACCATTAATCTGTTGACTATTAGATACCAAAGGTCACCGAGTCAGGCTGACGTGAGCCAAGACACACACGAGACAGCGAGACTCCTGCTTCGTATCTTTAATATATGTGTTTGTGTTTGGAGGCACGACGGGATTTTTCAGGTTTTGGTATGAAGGTTTCTCCTATTTGTGGAGAGCTCTTCCAGCTGTTTCCCCAATGCTCCTTTTTCTTTTTTTTTAAAATGCAACATGCTGCTGGGATGTTTGCGGAACACCCGACACGTCCTGAAGTAAACGCAGCTGACCGACGTCCCGGTGGCCTCACGAGACGCCACCACGCAGCGGCTTTCTGCTCAAACTGGCGCCGCTGACGTTTGAAATGTCTTTAAGCTGCTCCGCCAGGTGCGAGATGTTTACACAGGATCGGCCGCTCGAGCCGACAGGAGGGGTCGACAGTGGGGGTCACTTGATGATGGATTATTGACCGGTCCTCTGTGGCGTCCGCACTAATACGCAGGCTGTCAACAGCTATTTTTGCACAATTCTTTAAGAAAAGAATGACTTATCAGTAGCATCTTGAGGGGAGTTTGGGGAACGTGGAGATGAAGAGGACGCGCTGTAAACAGACCGTTACGGCTCCGTCAGGAGCATGACGGACGCCCAATAAAAAGTCCATCTACAGAGTGGGACTGACACGGAGCCGAGGCCTTCTGTTCCTACACAAACACTTAGAAATCCTTCTGTCACCCGACCGCACAATGTAGGAAAAACAGTCTTCCCAAAGTTGGATAAAACACGTGGAACCAGAAAAGCCAGACTCGGTGTCGAAGGGATTGAAGTCAGCCTATATCGAGAGGGCTGTTGGTTTGAATCCCCTCTGAGGCCTTTCTGAATGTGTGCGAGGACTCGGATCAGGTGTCGAAGCGGAAAATATTTTACAACATAAACAGGTAAATGTTTAGAGGAGGAGACGCAGGGCTGTCCTGCACATCGTCTCCAGCTTTTAAATAAGTGGAACAGTGAGAGAGAACAGTTCTAGTCCAGCAGCTCATCGCCTTTGTTCTAGATTTAACGGCTGCATTCAGCAAAGCATGTTGCCAAAGTAAATCGTGCACAATGAGAAAGTCAGGCGAGGCGTATCGGGAGCTGGGGATGATGGGAGAGACCCCGGTCTGAACAGCTTGGAACTGAATTTCTTTTTAAAAAAAGGCATTAAAGAGTTTCGCACATGACTGAGGATTTGCGTAATGAGGCTCATGTCGCATTACAGGACAAGACTCCTTTAATGCGGCTGAACATTAGAAAAAAAATCGGGAATAAAATCAGATCACGAGTGCTCTGTGATTCATCCCGAACATACCGGATCTGGGGATTTTCCAGCGCAGATGGAGGCGAGAGGATGGGCGTCGGGAGGAAGAGGAGGTAGAGGAAATTTCATCTCATGGCTGGAGCGAGCAGACGTCACTTCGGGGTAGCATCCCGGCCTCTCCTCCGCAGGCTGAGGCAGGATTAGCTCCTGCAGGCCGAGCTTCAGGCACGCTGGATGCCACCTCGGAGGTCGGGATCTGGAAACTACAGCTACAACTACAACTTTGTTCCCATGAAAACACCTGGCAAACAACCACTGAATGGGAAAACACGCAGCAGTTGACCTCGCAGATGACTCTGTAGACGGCTGAAGCTAACGGCGTGGAGGCGGGCCCGGTGGTGATTCAAACGCAGCGGCAGATGCGGCCCCGGATGCGCCTCCACCCCATCGCGTCACGGTCAGAACAGTCGCCTGCTGTCAAGAAGAAAGCGATCTATGGCGCCGTCGTCAAGGGCACACCCACGAGTCAAAATGTACACAAACGAAGAGAAACAAGTGTTCAGTCTATTAAAATGAGATAACTAGGAGAAGATAAGTGGGCGCCAGAAGTGAAAAATCAGCCAACGCAGCCACCTGAGAAAGCGAGATGAAGCCGGGTGATTTAGGAAACGCGGCGGCGCTGACCTGATGCCGGCCTTCCGACTTGATTAGCGTGATGCCGTATTTAGTGGTCTGTGCACAAACCCACGGAGAGACCTCAGCTGTTACCCAGACGCAGGAGGACAACCCATTAATCCAGCTTTAACTGCTGCTTCTGCCCCGCGAGGCTCCTCCCTCCATGATCCAGGCACCAGCTCCCACATTCCCCTTTATTCACTTGTTTCTGCACATCTGTCTCTCTCTGGCTCCTCTGCTTCACAGTCATTGTATGGAGCTTAAAATACATCTTCCCAGGTCATCGTCCACTTCTGCTTTCTTTGTTACAGCTCAAACTTTGGGCTGCCAGCACCGGACAACAATCCAAACCCTGCTCAAACGTGCACTAGAAGCCTGACTGGTACATTTGAAATGAACTACTTGCACATTTATTAAACTGAACAGACTATTGTTGGTTCATTTTGTTCTAATTGAGCTCTCTTTTCTTGCCCATGAAAACAGATTTGCTGATTAGATCTGCAACGTGGAGCGGAGGCCGCCAGATCACCGTTTTCTGCAGCCTGTGTGCGCACGGGTCCGAGATCAGGGAGCAGCGGACCTCTGCGTGAACTCTGAGGCAGGCAGCAAGTCTGGCCCAGTCCTCCGCTCCCTCGCAGCTCGCTCCCAGTCAGGCCCTCCACCGCGTACGACAGATACCGCAAATGAGGCGTCGCACCTTTCCATCATCCTCCGACTCCGTGCAAACGATCGCCATTTCCTCCATTTTATTACAAACACAATGTTTCATTGGCAACGACATACAGCAGAAAATTCACCATTTGTCACAGTAAAAACGTAATAACGGTAATTTATCATAACTATGATAAACACAAAGAAAAAAAAGGTGAAGTTGCAGGAATTTCCTCTTTTTCCACATGCGCTGAAATGCTTTCGTTTAGACGGAGTATTAAGAGCTTCGTGGTCGCGTCCTCACCCTGATTTATTACTCCTGCAGCACTTTGCATTTGAAGGAACAAAAGGCCGACATGATGGACTCCACCTCACACAGCATCCTCTCTCTCTCACACACACACACACACACACACACACACACACACACACACACACACACACAGGTAAAATTCAGTGAGTGTAAACAGGGCAGGTTGTTATGAATCCCAACGTGTAGGAAGTAAATAAAAAATGTCCCAGTAAGTTGACACAGATCATCACAGTAGCCGTGGTTCCATTCACACCTTAACAAATTATGCCAGCATCTTCATGTTACAAAAATAAGTTAAAAATCTGCATAAATTACACAAAACATATAAAATGTGCTGTCAGACAGAGTTAAACGAAACCGTGTTTTCACCAATTAGGACTTTAAGTAATAATAATAATAATCATTAAAAAAAACAAGCGTTAATGATTTTTTTTCTCCTGAAAATGTCCCATTTTTACATCACAGGTGGCTACAAGAGTCTTCAGAACCGATGAGGAGCAACAGGACAGCAGCAGAACAGCCCAGGTTCACCTCCCAAAGTGAGGAGCGCCCCGTCCCGTAAAGACACCTCGCGTGAACCAACACGTCCCCTCAAGAGTGGAGAGACCCTTCACAGGCTGGGCGGAGAGAGAAGGGAGGGAGACAGACAGATGGAGAGAGTGGGTCATCAAAGCGCTTTCAGCGAGGCCTTTTCACCGTTGCATCGGATGTTCGGACCCTCTCAAAGGCAAATTATGGTGGTTTCCAAATGACCTCTTCACAATTAACTAGTTCCACAGTGCAAACAAAACCGTGAAACCTTGGATGATAAATAATCCCGCAGGATATTTAGCTGGGGGAGTCGGAGCCACGGGTGAACCTGCAGATACATCAAACGCTGCCATGCCACAGAGGCACGATGAGGATTTTAGAAGTGAGGATGCCGCAGCTCAGAGATGAGTTAACGAGTAGGAACTTCAAAAGCTCCGCAGAGACTGAAATCGACGTAGATATTGAAAATAGCGCCCTGGTGTTCATTGTATCGTGCTTTTCTTTTTAATGTCATGCATCACAATGACTCGGAGGGTTTTCCATTGTTGGCAGCGAGCGACTCTTTAACTCTATTTATGACCGAGAGCTAATTAAATGAATCTCTAAGTGCTGCAGCTTACCTGCGCTTCACTCTCTTCTGAGGAAGTGCTCTGAAAACACAGAACATGGCTGCATTAGCCGAGTATCATAAAATGATCCCCGCGCAGAAAAACCCCCACAGCAGATAATATAAACCATGAATGCCACTTTGTCAGTGTTCATCCATTATATTTACTGCCACAGGCACCAGCCACCTCATTTGTTTGGGGGATTTCATGCATTAGGACGAGCTTGATGTAAACTGGCTGGCTGCTGACGTTGGATCCAGCCATGAAAGCAGAGTCCAGCAGCAGCCTGTGCAGCCACTGAGCCTTCAGATGGAATTAAAATCAGCCGGCCTGTGTGCTGATCAGCTCGCTGGTGAACCATATATCTGCACTGGGAGGACCACTTTGTTATTTTAAGCGTATTGTTCCTCTTTCGTGATACATTTTCAGCCTTTTATGGTGGACCATAAAGCTATCCTTGTTTTTTCATCTCAGACATGAGAGCAGTAAAACTGGAGGAGCTGATCTGGGTACGGACGGCAACACTGAGAATGTCTAGTGGAATGTAACGAAGGAGGCAGATACAAGATGTGGAGATGCTTTTACACGGGCACAACCGTCCAAATATCGGATTTTATTGGATTTTAACAAATCAATTGTTAAATATTCCTAATCCAAGATACTAATGACACTCTCACCTATAACTCTTTAATCAAACAGTACAATTTATTTCAAAAGACATCTCTGATCAAGCAGTGCAGAGGGCAACGATGGCGGTCGTTCCCTGCAGGACATAGTTGGCAGTTTGGTTTTATCATCGGGAGTTGGCGCCATCTGGTGGCGCAACATGTAACAGCTCCTGCGCTCTGCCCCGCTTTGTGCTGGGCATTCACCTGAGAATCGTTCTGAGAGGTGACTCACTCTCAAAGACTCACCGGTAGATGTTTGGGTCGAGGAGCATGGCCGTGTCCTGCGGTAGCTGGGAAAGATGCACCACCTTGGTTTTCAGCTGAGATCGCTCCGTTTCGTTCACCCACACGTCAGGTAATCTGGGAGAGGGAACATGTGGGGAGACGACAGGCGGTCAGCCGGGTTTACGGCCGAAGAGCGGAGGCAGGGAGGTGGATGTAGCAGGTTACAGAGACGGAAAAAGAGCTCCATTCAGCGTTCCGCGTGTTAACGACTTTCTCGGAATACTGAGCGTATTTCCTAAGTATGGTGGCAACCACAGACTTGTGCATGTAGGAGTGGGCCTGCTGCACAGAGCATGCACATGTGATTGATTAATCTGTAATAAACCCCGTTAGGTAGGCTTTATTTTCCACCAGGTGATCCCCCCCCCCCCACACACACACACACACACGCACAGACAGACACACACACTGCGCTGCTGCGCCACACTCTACTCGGAGCAGCCGTCTTTCGGTTGAAAGGAGGAAAAGTCGAGGTGCAGAGGAAACAAAGAGCTTAGCGAGTTAACTGCCCCCCCCTCCTCCAGCCACCCCTTTCCTGCCCCTAGCATTCCCCTCGTCACCACGTGCGTCATCACAGGAGCCCCCAGAGATGCAGACACGCGAGCACGCACACACACACACGCACACACACGCACACACACCAGTTAGGCAAGACGGCAGCCATCCAGCCAGATCCCTCATTCACATGCCTCTTCAGAACGGGCTGACGAGGCATGTGGGATCTGGGACGGTGCGCAGGTACTTCTGTGTGTGCAGCACATTCGCTGCAGAGAGGGGAGGCAGAGACGTTTAAATGCTTGTGTAACTGAACTATCCACCGTGTGTGTGTGTGTGTGTGTGTGTGTTTAAAGGGAAGTAGCTGGGACTGCTGCACACACACGGGTGAATCAGGACTGAAATACATGAATCAATTTTTCAACCGTAACAAAGAACACACGGAGATGGAAGCTCATCTTCATAGAGAGCATTTAAAAGAGCATTTACAGCATTTAGGAGGGAATAAAGTAGAGGTTGAGGATTGGAAAGGCTGAGCCAAGACTTCAGTTTTCCTTGAGGCGTCCTTGTGCTGAGGGAGGCGAAGCCACAAGGGAAGCAGAGCGAGTTGTCCTCTGATCAGGGTTGAGCAGTTCAATCCCCTGGATCCTCTGTGTCAGAGTCATTACCGTGGCGACGCACGTGTAAAGGGTCACCTGACACACAGCTTCACACACCTGGCAGTATCCTCTGCCATCAGTGGCAACTCTAAAGAGCTTTCGGAGCTTTAAATGCTGAACCATTAAACTCCTACAATATTCTGAGAAGGACTGAAGGCAAATAGTTTTATAGCTTAGTGGCCAGATGAGACTCAAGAGTTGGCTTGTGCCTTTAAAATGTACATATTTTGTGAGTCTGCAGAACTTCTGTCAGATTAAAGCCTGGCCTTTAGGGGAGATTGAGAGCAGTGTTCATTATATCTGAACCAGGAGCAATAATTCCATCACAGACTAGTCAAGTGTGGATTATATCTATAACATATTAAATATCTTTATGTGGCACACAGCCCTACGGGAAGCTTCCCGTCCCCAGAAAGTGCATCACTCAGTGAAACGGAGCAGCCCGGCGCTCCACTCACAGGGTTGGGGGACATAGAGGACAATGCGGACTAAAGGAAAGCTGTCAAAATTAATGGGATGGCGTGACTTTGGTACAATAGTGCACGGAGACTTGTGCTCCTGCACACCCTGCAAGGAGCTCGGTCATTAAACGGAGCGGCGACATCGCTCACAGATGCCGTAAACGCACGCGAGCTGCTATTTAATTACTCTCAGACTTGTTATTTTGTCTGCCTGATACTTCCTGCACGTCCGTCCCGGCCGCCAGGCGCCTTCACTCTCCAACGCGTCCTCATTCATCCACGCGAGGTTGAACTCGGAAACTATTCTGCCAGAGACATCCGCACAGGATAAAGCTCCAGCATCTTCGCCGAGAGGTTCCACGGTGGCCCACAGCTAAACCCTGACCTCCACCCTTAGAATGTGCAGCTCTATAAACTCTGTTGCAGTTGTGGTTACTTTCATCATCTCGGATGACGCAGATGTGTTTACGCCAGAGAGTCTTTGTCTCGTCCTGACGCACAAGGTTACCTTCTGCGTCTGGGCGAGACCTGGACGGGGATGGGGGGGGGGGTTCCAAAAGTCAGTCAGATAAAGGCAAACTTAAATCAAATGTGCAACAATTTGACTTTGAGCCACATGAATCAACTCTGGGAACAATCACCAGTGTGAAGTTTATCTGTGCTGGTTCTACTGTTTCTTTTTGGATGGGAGCAATCGGCCCACATTCTTGCAGACAGTAGTGTTTATGCAGCCCTTTATTTCTCAAAGTACAAACTGCAGTTGGACTTAAGGGCTGATTGAGACGAGATGAAATCCAGTCCAGCTTTGTCTGATTGAAACTATCTAATCCTGCACTTAAATGATCATTTTAGAACTCTTAAATCAAAGTAGCGAGATCTCTGTGGTTCTACATGAAAGCGCATCCTTAAAAATATGTTTAATTTCATATTTTGTGCTGTAAATATACCGATTTATGCTTTAAAACATCATGACAGTCTCATTCCTAACATTCAAATGGACACTGGCCAGCCTAAAACCAGCTTATTTAGGTTCATGCATCTTGAATTCATTTTGAGGTCACATGTGCGCCTCCCACTGTAAAAAAGGTCCATACAATGGAATAATTTACTTCAAAGCCTCTACTTGGGTTCATTCTGGATAAAGCCTTTCATTTCCAACCATTATTTAAGAGATAAAACCATGTTACATACATTAACTCAGTGGTGGATTGTCCATAATGAGCTACTGGAATGATTTATTCATCTAAAGCAGGCAAATCCAACATCTATCAAAGCTACGATAGCAAATAAGACTTCCTGTCCATCCGTCCGTCCGTCCGTGGATCCATCCACCTCGGCCTCCTCCCCAGTGAGCAGGTGGTGCCTCTGGTTGAATATGCTCTGTGTTAATCTGTTACTCATTAAACCACATGGAGTTAATGAGTGTCAATCAGGACGAGAAGGACTCGGCCGGCATTAATAAACATGAATTCCCACATTCGCCTGGCTAATCATTGCTCATCAAGGCAGCGAGTGACGTACACGTGCACTTCACTTTGACCTTGGTGTTGAGGAGCAGGGCCCACGAAGGACTGCAAACATTCGTCGTCATCACTTAAAATCTCCTCACGAACAGGAAAAACGTGCCTGTCGTGCACGGAGACGCCCGGAGCTGCAGCACAGCTTTACGCTGGCTAACCACAGCAGAGGCCGCGTGTTTACTCACTGGCGTTTTAGTTGTTTAGATGATCATTGTGGTAAGTGTATATTTAGCGAGTAGCTAATGTTTATGCTCAGAATATGCTCGTATCTTTGGATTGGGCATGCACACAGCCTTGTGTAAAGGTGTAATTGGCTCTCGTTGCTGCATAAACCTTGAGCGTGGAGCTTCCACCTCCCTCACAGTCGACATTGCTCCGAGACCACAGGCTCAGGGATCCTAATGAGCCAACTTGGGAACGCTGCAAAGAACTCTGGGTTGGAAACTAAACATACCTCTATCCTTAGTCTAATCGGCATTGTTTTGGAGGAAAAATGATGGCTTTGTTGGTCTTTTTTGGTTGCTCGTGTGTTACCAGTTTAAGGTATCCACGGTGCACGGATGTTTATGTTTATTTAAGACCAGACCAGCCTGTCATGGGATGAATAAGTCACAGCAGCATCAACAAAGACCCCCGCATGGCTGAAGGCCCACAGTATCTTTACATCTCTCCCCTAACGACCGCGTTCCCCCGTCATTTCTCCCTTTCATCCACTCGAGGCTCCTCACTCATCCGTTCTGTCCCAATCTGACTCTGGAGTCTTGGGTATCCATCTCCATCCACCACTGTGTGGAATTAATCTGGGGACTTGATCGCTGCACTCCATCTTTCCTCCCTCACCCTTTACCTCATTATTCCTCTATGCGCGAGATTAAACTCCCACGTGTGGAGGGAGGAGACGGACAAACTGGATCAGAGGGGAGAAAGGAGGCTGGAGCAGCTCACAACCAGGTTTTAGTTACAGTGTGTTTAAGCGGAAGCTGTCAGCTGCCATTGGCCGCGCGATACATCATCCAGGTTTCCTTATGCAGTGCCATTTTTGCTCTTCCCCCTTCCTCTTTGTCTCCCTCGGCTCCTTCTCCTTCCCTCCGCTCTCCATCGTCTTTATTCACATCGATTTCTTTTATGCCTGCTGCTTCTGATCTCCAAACCCCTTCACCATCTGATCTTTCATCCTTTCCCTCTGCGCTCTGATCCTCCTCTGAAGCCGCACGCTCAGAGTGTTGAAAGTGGGGAGACAGGATCCCTTGAGCAAGCATCACTCTCAAAACCACTTTTTTTTAACGTAAAAAAAGAAATGCTTTCTTTAACAGGCAGACCTGTTTCTTAAGCCTCAATAACAGAATCTGGGTGCCCAACTGACAGCTGATCACTTTAATTAGGGCCGAAGCACAGCTGAGAGGCAGACGGAGCTAAGCTGGAGACAATGTTGGAGTGAACTGGGAGGGTTGGCTCAGGGGGCGGGGGGGGCGAGCGTGGCTCTATATTGTTATTATCGTTCATGAGGGTTCAATCAAGGGTTGAAACCAATAGAGTATCAAATCAAAGGAACTTTACCGTAGATAAAAAAAAAGAGAGGTTGTCTTTTCTGTGATGGTCAGATCTTCCCTGAAGAACACATTCCAGCTCCTCCTCAAAGAGAATCTCTACTTTTCTGCTCATCTTTAGGACCCTGATTGGAGCTGGGACCTGGACTTGAGAGCTGAGCCACAGCAGATTTATAGGGTGCGATTCGGAGATTTACATGCCCAAAGGTGAAGGAACGCCACCCCGTTGCGTGCACACATGGAGACGGCACAGTGAGACTATGGGAGAATCCCGCCTGCGTGCACGGAGCAGCGTTCTAACAGGACCGAGGTTTTACGTGGTTGGCACGTTCAGGAAACTGGACTGCAGCTGAGTGGAACTTAGGTTTGAGTTTATGGACACACAAAAAACATTTTATTGAATAATCTGAACAGAATCTGATCAATCTCCAGCGTAACGTTCAACGATGGCCCGTCTGTCCTGCGTACAGTTATAGGGATTCTCTGGTGTGTGTTGGTCCTTATATGAACGTTTCTGCTGATCTGCGTGTGGGTTTTAGATTCTCTTTTATACCCTTTAAATACCCCTGTGCTGCTGTTACTGCAAATTCCATCAGTGTGGGGCAAATAAAGGAATATCTGGACAGTTTGATCTCACCGTCTCCAGTAGGATACAGAAATATGTGCAGTTCATACACATCCTGATTAAAGTAGCATTTGGGGATAATACTGAGGTCATCCAATACAGAATTAAATAAATGCAATCTAAATCTAATCTAATCTAAATCTAATCTAAATCCACCTCTCTGACTACCATCTACCGCACAGGTGCCATGAAAAGGTGACAACAATCCACATTTTCAGCTTTTTTTTTGGTTTTAGAAACAGCTAAAATCACCCATTATTGTGTGAACTGCATCACAGTTTGGGCACTTTTGTCAAGGTTTATAAGTTCAAGGTGCACGTCAAGAAGACTGTAGGAACAGCTTTACTCACATGTCTTCAGGCGTCCAGTGAAGGAGGACCTTAACTTTGCCAGATCCTTCTTTCCTCTTGGCTAGCACCTGCACAACACACACACACACACACACACACACACACAATTAACCATCATAAGCTCACTTGGTGTGTGCTGGAAGAAAAGTGATTAGACTCCTGACCATCTCCTATCTGGACATGAGGGAGAGAACAGTTGACCCAGATGGAACCAAGAAGATCCATCGAGTCTATTGCCGCCAACTTCTGTGGCGTGCTGCTTTTGATTTTGTCTGTTTTATTGCTTATTCTGCAGTCACACTGTTCAGGGGCTCAGTCACAACCTCCACGTTACGAAGGCCCCTCTTATGTGGAAACACCAGATCTCCAATGCACAACATTTCATCCATCACGCTGTGTTGGTTTATAGTAAAACTGGCCTGGAATTCACACAAATATTGTCAGTGGGGAAAAGAATAGCTAGAAAAATAACCAGGCCTGTCAAAAATAGCCACCTCTTGCGTCAATTGGCTCTTTTTTCTGAGGAATGTCTATTTTTAGGCCGGGGAATGAGCTCGCATGTGAAGAAGTTCTCCTACGCACATGAATATGTGAAATGACCCCAGAGACTGGCTGTGGCATTGATGGAAACTGGTTTGAGGACATTACGAAGGCTCCGCTGAGAAAACA
Organism: Takifugu flavidus; assembly: GCF_003711565.1. Lineage (NCBI taxonomy): Eukaryota > Metazoa > Chordata > Actinopteri > Tetraodontiformes > Tetraodontidae > Takifugu > Takifugu flavidus. The sequence continues at coordinate 7,601,449 of NC_079532.1, forward strand.
GACCCTAAGACCCAGAACTGGGCTCCTCTTAGACCTCGTTGAGCTCATACTTAAGCAGGAAGATTCACAGTTTTTTCTTCACCTTACTGTCAATATGAGGCTTATCCATGGGGTCAAAACATGTAAAGTTACGTCGTACAAAGTTACACCAACTCTTGCGTTGCTCTGTCAATGCAGCAAACCTTTCATTTAAAGAGAAATCGGTTTTAATTTCCCTTGAGAGATTTTAGAAGAACAGTCTTCTCTGCCATTTATATGAGAAACTGGGTTATTAATCAGCTTCTTGCAGGTGTCCATGGGCATAAGAAAATTTAGCAGAGAGCTAACCTGACGTCTGCACGGCTGGACGATGGAGGAGCGGCTCATTAAGAGTAAAGCAACTTCAAAATCACATTTATTTTACTGTACAGGCAGCACGGAGCGAAAAGGGTCCAAATCACAATTAGTTTGGCCGAACTGTTCCCCCCTGTGCACTGTTGATGTGAGGAACATTTTAATGTGCCCTGTATTTCAGGCCAGTTATACAAAAAGACCTCGCTAATGATGAATAAACGCGGCAACAACATATCAGATCAGAGCTTCTAATCAATGCACAAGAACGTTTAAGCCAGCAATAAATTCATGTGCAACTAGCTGGGATTTAAGAAGCGGCCACTTGTGATTAAGATGAAGGGAAGCTTCGTTTCTAGCCGAAAGAGCGACATCTAGTGGTTTAATGTGGACTACTGCATAAAACACCCTTCTGTCCCTCCTATTAGGACTATATTTGGATTAAATCATATAAGGTCAAATGAAGAGAACCTGAATGCTGTTCTAGTTGCATGAGGCTCTAAAATGTCTCAAATCTGAAGAGTAACACTTTAGAACACCGGAGGCTGTTTTACTGCCCTTTAAATTAGAACTGCTTAGCTCTTCTCGTGCCCTCAGGCTTCTCATGTTGGTAATTACATACAGGCCCAGGCTGAAAGTGGACATGAAGATGCATAAAGGACAAGATTGGAAAGAAGGGAAAGTATTTAAGCAGCCTTATTTCTGAGCCGAGTGTTCGATGATTGGAAAAAAGTGTGTGAAGAGACCGATCTTTATGTACTTAAGAGAAGGAGGTAATAGAGATGGAGACATGGGGAGTCAACAGTGGAGATTAGTGTGGTTCTAAATGAGGCCAGGACCAAAGCTGGGGGAGTGCAGATCCGGGTGCCTGTCTAGTATCAAAGGGTCAAGCTTCAGATGACGCAGATTGCTGCATTCACCAAAATATCCCATCATAAACATGACTGAGCCGCTCTGGCATGTCAGCTGCTCCGCTGGCCACATTCCACAGAACCCCCACAGCTCTGCTCCATCTCCCGAGGCATGGGAGGGTCCACAGAGGCCTGGTTCTGACGCAGCACCGCAATGTCCTCCACCACAACCCTCCAGGGCTTGGAGGGAAACCGAAGGTATGGTCAAAGGGCCAGATCTCCTCCCAAGGCCATGACCCTGACATCCTCTTAATCCCTTGTCCTTTCTCTTCCCTGTTTAGCCTCCACTGTCCAAACATGTTTTAACCTCTCCAGACCTCTCCCCAAGATTTACATCCTTTATGTCTCTTTATTATGATCTCTAAAGTGGCTGCGGCTGAGCAATTAAAGGAGTGTAAAAGAAAAGCTGTCGTCTTTAGGTTAGTGTAGATATCAGTTCAATGGGAATCGGCTGAAGATGTTCAGAACTTCTGGGGTTCTCTCACACCCGCGCCATCATCTGTGCCCCCGCTCTGACCTTATCACCTTCAAACCCTCAAGTTCAAACTAAAGTTCAAAATCTGAGGGGATATTTTCTTAAACTGTGGATTTATGTTGAATAAAAATGTATTTTCATCCTCAAAGTGAGCTCTTTGATGAGCTTCAAAGGGATATATAGCGCCCCCTAGTGGATTGAACTTGAAACGCTGTCATTAATAATCTAACGTTCCTTTCCTTCTCAAATCAACCTGATTGTTAACCTATAAATGATGAAGTATGCCATCATGTGTCACTGTGACTAGGTTTCTTTAGGGTAAATGTTCTTCCTTTGAACCCCACATGTCCCCTAACAATCCTGGGGAAAGGCACGTAGAGAGTCATCAATTATGCATCAGGCACGGAGCATCACAGCATACACCCAATAAAGTTATTGTCTTTTCTGGGATTTTTGATTGAATGCAGGGGAAACAAAACAAAACAAAAAAAAAACCTCGAGGCAATTCACAAAGTTCATTCCAAGTGCATGCTGGGAAACTCAGTGCAGTGATGGGAGGCTGACGTTCAAAGAGCAACCCTTCCACGCCCCCTGTTGTTGAAAGAAGAAAACAACAAAGCGGCTAAGAGTGGCTTAGCATCAAAGAGACGATGATCAAAGGATAGCAGAAGGAGAGATGAATAAATGGCATCTATCCATGCTGCTCCGTTACTTCTGACCCGAAATACTGCAGAAAAAATGGTTTTATGACGCACAGGATTCCCTGAAACATGCACTTCCAGGCTGGTTACAAACCAGCTGCAGAGGCTCCTGTCTGAGCCTGAAACATGTCATGGCGGCGCCACGCTCGGAGGATTACATCCACACACACACGAGGCCTGAGGGGGTCGGGGTGTGAGAGGGGTTTAGTGGGATCGGACTCACCGTGCTGTGGAAGACCACACTGTGGCCGTTGCCCACACTCTCGATGTGGGTGGAGAGGTTGAGGCAGATGGCTCTGTGGCGAATGGCGTCCATGGTTTGGGCATCAAAGAAGTCGTGAGGCCTCGCTGGAGGAAGATAACAGAACAAACACAGTTCCGTTGTGGTTCTGGGTTTTAAAAAGAAGAAAATCTGGAGAAAATCTCACGTAGTCCGACGCTGCAAGTAACTAAGAAATGATATGATAACATGTCAGATAACATGTTTTAGGGTGCGCTTGCCATGATTTACCTTTCAGCCGAGAAATGACGGCATTTGAAGGCTTTAGCGGGTGTTTGTTTGGTGTGTGGGCATAGGTACGTACGTAGGGAGCACCTTCGTTTGTTCTTGAGTTTCTTCCTCTTGTTGAGTCCAGCTTTGGAGGGAGACTCCTCCTTCAGTTTGGCCTGGCTGGACATTTTAGAGGAGTTCTGCTGGCTGAAGTGGCTGGGGACGTGCCGGGCTAAGCCTCCCTGGGATGCAAAGCTGGCGTTGCAGCCGCCGACCACACACTGTGGCAGAACGCAACAATAAATCATCCGAAATTTAGATATTTACCGCTACGGCAACAGAGAGGAACAAGACAGGGGAATTCTGCATGATGTTATTATGAATAGTAAAGTCATAATCTATGATAAAGTCATAACTGAGCGTTCAGGAGACTCCTGAGGAGCAGATGCACGTTCACACGTGTTGCTATGGTTACCTTGAACGGCTTGTCTCCACTGTGGGTCAACATGTGTCTCTGGAGCCAGCTCTGGCTGGTGGAGGGGGTGTTATACACTTTACATCCCTTCCACAAGCACACAAACACCTGGAGGAAGAAGAAGAGGAGCCAAAATGAGTGGAAGAGCGGATAAGCTAGGAGTTAAAAGTCTCAAGGTGGCAATAATGCTTAATTAATGAAGCCTCCTTTGATTGTATTGACATTATTATCAAATTCTTGTCCACTGACCCCTCCTCGCTGACCGTCCACGTGAATGCTGCGGATGTGCTCTGCCAGGTCAGGGCTGCAGCTGAAGTACTGCAGACAGAGGTCCCAGCAGCACGGGTACGCCACCGTCTTGGCTCCGGAGGAGGCAGAACTGCTCTGACCGTTCATCATGGCGGGGGTGGAGCGGCCGCTGGACACCGTGCTCTCCATCTCCATCAGGGTGCTGCTGATACTGAGAGAGACTCCGAGTACAGTTACACCGGAAGCAAAATAAATATTCAAATTACAACAGGCTGGTTTGAGCAACAGATGCAAATGTTGTGGGGTCGTTTAAGTTATTGTGCATGAAATCCTTTAAGCTGCACGTCATTTTCTATGCATTCCACTTTGATGACTAAGCAGCTCCGTTATCTTTTATCATTAGAAGTTCTTATCTGAAATTGCTCACTCATTAAAGGGGGAACATCTTGATAACGTTGGATTAAAAGGACTACTGGCAGTCTTTTAAACTATCTGCAGACATTTGCTAGCTGCTGAAGGAGGAACATTCCCATGCAGCTACATTTAATCCAAGCTGAGGGCACCAACAATGCAGTTACTCAACTAATTAGATGCATTTTCTAATCAACCGTCATGTGCACAAATGGGAAACTTCAGAAAAGTTTTATTTTATTCCTCCGTGGAATTTTCTACAAGAGAAAACATCCCGGTTTTGGTAAGGAAGCACAAGACAATAGAGAGGTAATTGAGGCAGAGAGCAGCACATTCCTCAGCTAGGACCACTGGTCCCGCTGTCCCCTGCTGACCTGTCCTCGGAGTCCATCCGGCTCAGCGGTTCCCCATCCGACGATGACATCTCGACACTCGGCCGCCTCTTGTCGCCCAGCTCGCCGCCTCCTCCTCCGCCTGGCTTCTCGCCATCCTCCCCTAAAGATTTGCTCTTCTCGCTGTCTAACCCGGAGCTCCGGCTGTCCTCCCCTAACTCCTCTTTCGTCTCTTTCGCAGCATTTTCGCCAGCCAGCTCGTCGCTAACCTCAGCCGGGCTCTCCCGGGTCTCTGGCTTGGACTCCGGTTCTTGGGGAACCGCCGTCTCCTCCGCAGCAGCGCCGGCATCCGTCGCCGCCTCAGCCGTGGCCTTGTCCGCCTCCGGAGCAGGCTTGTCTTCATCGGCTTCCATTTTCGTTTCTACGCTGCAAGGTTGTTCGTCCGTTTCCGGTGCCGTTTCTTTCTGCTCGCCGTCGCCCCGGTTCGCCTCGGCGGACGGGGCATTGTTTTCGCCGCACAGGGGGAGGAGTTCTTCGGTCTCCGCAGCAGCCATTTCGGCCGTGTAGGTGCCGAGCGAGCGGTGCTTTGGGGGAGCAAATTAAACCGTGGCACCGTGACAGACGTTTGACTGCAGAAGAAGGGCGGGGCCAAACGCCGAGATCCGGCCCCTGATTGGCCAGCGGCGACACGAGGAGGAGAAACTCTGACGTTGACATTTAAACTTTCCATGTGTCCCCAATTTCCTATAGTACGGCACTTCCTTGCATACCATCTGTTAAATACTCACTATTACTAAAACCTAACTAGAGTTATGCAATATGTAGCCATAGAAATAGTGCTGCTTCCCATTATTTTAGGGAATAGAAAGTACAAAATAGTGGAAAATGGAAATAGTACAAACGTTTATGGACAAGTGCAATTAGTATTCTTAGTGCAAATGCCTCAAAGTTGTCTTAGTTACTAAACGTTGCTTTTATCATATGTTCAAGACAAGCATTATACCAACTAGAATGTTGGAAAGTGTAAAGGGGGTTTCAAAATGAGTTCGCTGGACAAAACGCAAGAGACACACCTGTAAATTAATATCAAAGCCACTAATGGCCGCAAGAGGGAGCCATAACTCTACGTTTAAACCGTACGCGTCTCCACAAATGTCCAAAATTCTGGCGTGAACCTTTATTATGTTCAATAAAACACATTATTGTTTCTGATTTAAATTATTATTGAAATGCTCGGCCCAGTAATCCTATATAAATGTTTTTATTCTGGATAAAAGTTCAGAAAGACAATGTGACAATTTAAGAACGGCAACATTTATTTAACATGTTACAAAACAGATGGAATATTAACATTTCCAAATCAAATCTATTATGCACCCATACATATAAAGGGCACGTCATCCCATCCTGCTGTACCATGTACATTATATACACAGTAAACCTCTTCTAATTACACTTTATACACAAAAATATTTCTGGATACACATTTTGCTTTTATTGCTTTGTACATGTGCTAATCTTTTTCTTTTCTCCGAGATGTCAAACAACGTCATAAAATAGAATCAAAGTCTTCTCCTTCTCGCAGATTAAATATATTTCTCTCAACAATAAAAAGAGACAGTGACCAAAGGCAGAACATTCACATATGTGTCGGTAACGGATTATAGACCCCGTTTTTAAATAATTACAGCTCAAGAGCAGAAAATACAAATCATAATCTGTACCGTTAAATGGCCACTCCTTTATAATGTAGAGGACTGCATATCCTATATAAGAGCTTTTTCACATGGTCATCACCATAAATCGATAACGAGTATGAGAAGTTAAACACGGGAAACTCGATAATCATAAAAACTGAAATAAAATAACTGAAGAAAGCAGAAGAAAGAGGAGGAATAACAGAAAAAAGAGGAGTTTGGGGGTCACAGTGAGCATAGAGTAGAGAGTATGTGGAGAGCTGTGGTCGTGTGCTGAGGCCCAGGAGAACGTCTCGCGATGCATTCTGGATCTTTCCTTCATGTGTAGGATTTAATTGACGCCAGGGCTTGTGCTACAGAGAGAGAGAGAGAGAGAGAGAGAGAGAGAGAGAGAGAGAGAGAGAGAGAGAGAGAGAGAGAGAGGAGAGAGAGAGAGAGCAGTTGGGTGTTTCAGAGATGTCAAATTATATTCAGAAAAATTATCAGCGACTGCAATTCGACTGCACGGCACCCACTCAAGTCAACTCGACCAAAATCTACTGTTGTCAAATCGGCACAACTGGTTGTTAAAATAAAGAGACGCTGTTTGGAATTTTGGTGCTGTGAAGAACGCAGCCCGCAGTGACCATGTCAATACAGCCGAGAAGGGTCGAGTAGGTACCAGGCAGCATAAAAGAGGGCACAGGACACACTTCAGGCAGCTTCTAACGCAATGTGAACACTAAAGCATCATGAGCATGGACAAAACACGTTGATGAATGCCCTTACTGGTGCTACTACACACACATGAAGTGAGACCCGTCGGTGAGTTGTGGTGTGTTAGGAGACTGTGGAAGGGGAGGGGGAGATTGCGACAGGCTTTTCACTGCAATGAAACAGAGCAACATGTTCAATCACGAACAAGACAGGCACAGAATAGTAAAAACTAAAAATCAACAGCTCATAAGTGGTCAAACACAAGAGCACAACCAGAGTCAACCCAATCAGTGACGTAATGAGCGGCATCAGTGCAACATGCACAGCACGGCCTCGCTCCTCTGTGTGGTCGTCTACCTGCTACCAGCTTGCTGCGTTTGGAGGCCTCGGCTGCCAGCTCGTAGGAGATATTGATCAACTTCTCCTTCTCCTGTAATGTCACCTCCTCTACTGTGTCGTCTTCAGGGCTCAGAGCCAAACTGGGTAACACATTCTGCATGCTGGGAGGAGGGATGAAAGACACAGAGACACCAGTTTATATAGAAATGGGGGCGGTAAAGTTCAAATACTTAAACCCAAACACAGTTAAGTGAATGCATTGAGTGAGGCTCCGCCCTGGTTTCCAGTCTAGTCATGATGGGGTGTTTACCTGTTTTTGACTATGAGAGCTTTGATGCGATCAACTTTTCTCTGCTTATCAGCCTCCTGCTCAGGGCTCAGCACCTCCTCGGGGTCCGACTCCACATAACGTTCAGGGATCAGCACTTTGTCGGGCACAGAAAGCTGCAAAAACAAACAGCAAATGCACTTGTTATTTTGTGGTTGGTGTAGAAATGAACCCATAATGACAGTATAACTACTTAAGGAGTAAATGATCCTCTTTATAAATGCTAAATGAACATCAGCATTCACATTTTGATGACTTGGGCCTTTTTCCAAATGCGGATGCAATGAGTTTATGTAAATCTGCGTGCTCAGACAGGGAGGCAGGCAGCAGATCTCTCTGAACCCCCCCCCCCCCCCGTCCCATCAGGCTCGTTAAACACCAGCAGAAGTAGCAAACGTCTGTGTTCACAGCTCCTGTGGGTAAATGACAGCGGACGTACAAGAGGGACTCTGAAAATGTCATCCTACCTCTCGGTCCATATTTATGTGGTCATCCGCGGAGGCCTCTTTGAGACGGGCGATTTCCTCTGCAGGCGTCTCCTGCTCCCTCACCACCTCCTGCTGCCTCAGCGAGGCCTCCAGCTCCTGAATGTCGCAGCTGATCACCTCGTCTCTGCGTCTCATTTGTGACTAAATAAATAAAAACGCAGCATTCATTTACACTGAATTTGCTCACATGATTAAATAGCTCCTGATTATGAGCAGCTGGATACCTGGACGCTGCGGAAATGGTTCTCTTTAGTAAAGGATTGACTGCGAGACGGCGTGCTGTCCTGGCTGCTCGCCCGGATTCCGAGGCCTTTCTTTTTCTCCCTGAGGGCACCCTGCTGATGGCGGCGGATCCTTTCCAGCTGCTCCTCCACGCTCATTCTGGGCCGCCCGCTCTCACCAGGACACAGCTGCTGCTCCACGGCGCTGCGTGGACGCTCCTGCTGGAGACCACGGCCACAGACATGTTTAAACCCCACGGAATAACAACCACAACACCGACTACCTACAGGACTGAAGTCAACGTTACAGCTGGAGCAACGGAACACCCGGTTTTGTGCGGTCTCGCTCAACGTACTCGTGACTCTTTTTTTAATGTTTTAGCCTCTTGAAACAGTCGAGATCATCGTAATGACTAAAATCATGGTGGTGAAACAGCTTCGTAATGATCACTTGTGAAAATGAGGCTAAAAATGACTGCGTGCTGACACACACACACGTGCGCTTGCGCTCCTGCTGGTACACACGGGTGCACTCAGAGGCCGGGGGCTGTGTAATGCAGCTGATGATGTGAAGTGAACTGAGGAGAGGTTTGAGCCGCGCTCCTCATGCTGAAGGGCTTGGCAGATCTAGATTCCGAGAGCCTCAGCTGTCCAGATTGTTCAGGCTGGTGTTTAATGCTCAGATCTAAAGGCCTGTGACAGTCTCAGGAGCTCAGACTTCAGGCAGGCGATGAGTAAAATGTGGAAATAAATGGGACAAATACTGTCTAAATGGGAATCAACATAGTTACGCAGACAGATTATTCTATTTTAAACATGTCGGGTTGAAGAGTGGACACGCCCTACAGCGTGGCACTCAAACTACGTGGTTACAATAACCAAGTTGATAGTGCTCGAGACTGGAAATTGTATAAACCAGATTTAGCATGTGTTTTATGACCGCCTGGTTTTGAAAGTATGAGTCACTCCCAGGCCAGAGGAGGAGAGCGTCCACTTCTGGCACGTGGTTGATCGCAAACAGCCGTTTAATAACCAAAACAAAGCATTCAAATCAAAGCTGTGTCGAGTTTGCTGCAGCACGCTTCAACACAACAGGATGCAAAAAAAAAGAGAGAAAAATCTTGAAAATGATCATTATTACTGTTGTTTTTAACGTTTAGACTCTTCAGACTCACCATCCTGGAATCAGACTTTTTGTTCTTCCTCAGGGTAACATATGAAGCTATAGAAGAAGATTCAGGCACCGGAGATTTGGTTCTGGGTGGGACAATGCCAACTGGGTAGGACGTCCCTGACAGGTAAAAATAAAAAGGCGCCGGTTCAAAACAATTACAAGAGTTTAATTTATCAAGCAAACATAGTCAGCATGCAGCTCAATCAGGAGATATAAGCAAAAACAGCTAACAGACATCAGTGTTGAAGTGCCTTTATGTTCTTCTTGAAAGCACCTTTGTTTCCAGGAGTTTCAGGCGGATGCTCAGATCTGTCTTCTCCGTTGTTTTCATCCACTTCAGTCACTGTGGTGAGCTCTGGTTCACTCTTATACAGCCGGTAGTCTGGGCCCTGCTGAAGGGAAACATAGTGAAAAGTTCAGCCTGGGAGGAACTGGGAGGAAATTCCCCGACATTCAAAATACCACGCGGTCTTAAAAAGGGTGTGAAACTGTGTTCAACTTAAATTCAAGCAGAATTTAGTTTGCAACCAAGGAAATAACATAAAAAAAAGAACAGTATTCAAAAGGTGACTGGGCGGCTAAAAGGAAGTAAAACTTCAGAAAACTGAAGAAGAATGGCTTCAAGTGAACAAAGGGATGTGAAACAAATAATCCAAAAGACATGAGACGTCCACCGAAATGAAAGCAAAAAGCACCACAGCAAGCAATGGCATGATGACACGACTGTGGGTGGGTCGGCCGAGGGGTCAGCAGGTCAGCGAGCTTACGCTTTGGGTGCCATTCCTGGGACTGGCTTTCCTGTCCTCCGGCCTGTAGAGAGACGAAGGCCGTATGCTGGCACGAGAGGGCAGGGGGGGCACGGTGGGAGGGATGGGCTCATATGACTGGGGAAGGGGAGGCCGCGGGGGTGCCGAGTCTTCCTCCTGCGGATCACACAGGGCATGACAGGACAGCGTGACACATGGCGCCACCACGCACGCTCGGGGCGGTCAGCATCTGGTTAAGAGTTCTGGCCCACGAGACCGTGAGAGAGAGAGAAACGTCCCCATGCTGTCGAAGGGTGACTGACGCCACCGCCGCTCATATCTGGGTAGGGCGCCCACTTTCAACATGGGGCCGTCTTGGCGGACAGATGTAAAGCCACTGGTGACATCACAAGTGAGCAGTCAGCTTAGGGTTGGCCAAAAAGCAAGACTACAGCAGAAGGCTCAAACATCTCCATCCAAGGGGGGGGGGGAAACAAAACGCCTGATCCATTTATTTACTGCAACCCACCACCAGGGGCAGAGCTGCAGTGGTGATCATGTGGTTATCAACCACCCTGTATCTACTGTGGACACAAAGAACTGAAGGAATACACGTGCTGATAAAATCCTGCAATCAACCAATATTAGTGCTCATTTATTCTTCAGAAGTGATTCATTTTCTCCAGTGATTGACTATTATGGGGCAGGTCGGCGCTTCACCTCCGCTCTGTGCTTGTAGGGGTTCATCCCATCAACAGCGTGTCTCTGGGCTTTGTGTTGACTGAGGGCCTCCAAAACATCTTGGATTTTCCAAAGTTCTTTCTGAAAGAAAACGTGCTGCTGGCTGGGAGGCTCCATCTGGTTGTGAAGAGAAAAGACACCTGCTCAGGATTCTGGAACCTTTTCCTGCATTTAAACACTTTGTGATTCAGTAACCGAGCATGAGTCTACATGAGTCACGACAGATTGGACTGGGAGAGAAAAGGGTTTCCCAGTAGCCTGCAGCCTTCTCTGCAGCCTTGACTGGCTTAACCGTCTCAATAACTGGGAAGGATGAGACTAAATGACCTACGCCACCATGACTACAGCCAGGCCTTTCCTCCACAGTACCTGAGGGCTTCCGAGTGCTTCTAGCTGCTCCAGCAGAATGTTCTTAGTTACAGTCACTTCACCTTCTATCTTGTCATACTCCCTCCATAACCGCTCCAATTCCTGGTTTGGAGAAGATGAGGTTTCTGTCAGTGCCGGATAGAGACCACTGGAGTCAAGCGCCTGTGTGTGTGTGTGTGTGGTGTGTTTGGACTCACGGCTGTGACTCTAGATATCTCTCTGCAGGTACTGAGGAGGCCACTCTCCAGCAGGTCTCTCTGCTGAATGACGCTCTGCATGGCGGCAGGGTTATCAGAGCCCATCTCGATCTCCTGGCTGGCTGACAAGAGGGCCGTCTCCAGGGTGTGCTGATTAAACACACAGGACATCGACATCATTACAACGTGACCGTATCTGTCACCGCAACCTTTCGGAACAGCAAACACTCGCAGGGTTGGAAGGATTATCGAGCCACGCTGGACTTTTTCCACCAGTCTAAAATGTTACCTTCTCTCTGTACAACTGTTGAAGCTTCTCCTCCTGTGTCCTCAGGATTTTATCCAGCTCACACATCCTGCTGAGTTTACTCTGATGAGGGGGGGGACAAAGAGGTGTGACCCTTCCTTTCACATCAAACTGATCGTGGTGTCAAAGACAGACAACACCTGACTTACATCGACGTCCATTTCTTCTGGCAGACACGTGTAGGCATAGTCTCTGTAATCGTCCGGACCCAACTGCGAGGGGGAGAAAAGGAAATTAAAAGAGACGTTCCCCAGAAACGCGTCCACATTAGAATCTGGAGATCTAATGCAGTGTCATGAAAGGGGATTTGTCCTTTCGTGGACGTTCGTATTTCAGGGAATCTGACAACAGCGGAAGAGCAGCCTGTCCAAACACACAGCCTGGTCTTTTATCACAAAATGCTTTTCTGATTTTTTTTGGGGATTTTTTTGGTTTGATTTAGAAAAACAAGTGAAGGAATGTAAATCAATCATGCCGACTAAAGTGCAGAGTCAGCACAAACTCTGCGCCCAGCAGCGGTTTTGCCTTGAACCTATTGATCCACGGTGAGCTGTGGTCAGCTGAATGTGTACTGCCTTCACCGTTAAGGTGAAGCAGCACGGCTCAGCCTCTTCAGGATTTACATACCATCAGATTACAATCATCAAAGGCTAAACTACACGCCGGCAGCTCAACGCAAAACTGCGTCACAGCGGTGCCTTTTTAGACTTTTGAGGCCTGATCTTGGACGCAATTGTGCGTTTGTGCTACTGGATTTTAACTGCATTGGATCCCGCGCTTCAGAAAAAATTCACTTTCACCAGAGACAAAGTGAAGTCTAAAAACAATCTAAGGACAGTGACATTTTGAAACCTTTCCTGTTGATCCTGATCCAGCCAGTGACTTGCTGGTCTCTCCAGTCCTGTGACAACATTCAGCCTTGAACCTGTTATTTTCTGTTATTTAGTGGACTTACATTCTGCTTTGATGTAATATTTGTCTTGTGTGTGCAGAAAGATAAATATATTGACTTAAACTGACATTAATTACACTGAAACTTGGTGTTCTAGCTTAAAATCAACACTCACTGTCCAAATATTTTAAGACCACAAACACACCTTTTTAAACAGCTCCGTTTCTTCTCAACTGAACCGGGCAAGAAACGAGCAATCAAAGCAGGTGGAACCGGAAAAATACATATCATTCCACACCGAACATGCAGATTTTCCCGCAGGTCACAACTGTGTAGTGTGGCGTGGCAAACAGGAGCAGGCAGCTGGCAGCAGAGGAGATGGGAACGCAGCCGTTGCCGGCTTGACATGGTGCATGTGGTCTGCGGCACTTTTACACCTTGAGAAGTGGTCACAAAAGTGGCAAAGCGACACCACGGCCATAATCACACGCAGGCATTTAACCTTTTCACCAGCGAAATGAAAAGATGAGACCACCGCCTCATATGCCTGTTGGATCACCTGTGCTGGTGGGTTCATGCGTGAGCATCCAGAACAGAGTTAATCATTATAACAGTACTCTTGCTAACAAAGAAATCACTTGAATCCACTTGTCGATACACAAGCTTGAACAGTGAAAAGTGATTTCTTTAATTTCAACTAATTACAGTCCCTAATTACAGCCCAGGCTGCTCAGATAATGAGGGGGAAAGGTTATGAAAAATCACACACAGGTCCATTAACTAGCTAGACAAAACAAGTGGAGTCGGTATGAAAGGCTGCGAGCATAAACCGTACATGTTAAAGCTGATGCAGTTTCAGATTAAAGACAGACCCACAGCGTCCTACACAGTTCTCTAAACATACAACTGTTCTTCCATTTACATAAACCAAACAAAGTACATTCATGCTACCTTTTGTTTGGCAAGTGGTTCCCGTATCTGCATGATTTTGCACAATAACAGTCAAAAGCAATGGATGAGGAGCTGCTTGCTGTACACAGACCAGGCTAAAGGTGCTATGAGGACGGAGACGTCGGAGGAGGAGCATTGCACAACAGACGGCTAGTAGGGATGAGGTGGAACAAAGCCTTACTGGCCTTACTTGCTGGTAAAGTTGAGGCCTCGGGGCAGAGTTCTCAATCATAGCGTGAGTCATGACGATTAAGGGGTCATTTTCCTTCATCTTGTCCAGTGAGGAAAGGAGTGATATAGCATCAGTTTACAGTATTTGTTCACTTTAGAGACAACACCTCGCTCACTCTCTTGCATGACACGGGACTGCAACACAAACATCCGGAGTGTGCACAGTTGGACACGGCGATGTGTGACGACAGGTGATGTCAACAGAAAGGATCAGGAGGACCCTGGAAGGCAAGTCTAACGTGCCTGCTAGGTTCCAATGATGCAGTTACAGCAAGCACAATGTTATCCATGTACACTTCACATCCCCGGAATGTCTATTATTATGAATATGTACGACTTCAGAAATATTACTTTAATGTGATAAAAAGCAATAGATGTTTTTGAAGCAAAATAGAATGAGTAAGATGATGTCCAGCTGGTACGGTGAGTTGATGTATTCACACATGAATAAATAACAGAATGGATAAATAAATGAAGAGGTCCATCTTGGTTTGAGCTATCTTGGGATTTAAATGCTTAGCTATGGGATGCAGGCATGCTTCATATGATGTGCTTATGCAGTAGGTTTTCACATGAAATGAATCAATGGCAAGTTGGGAGGAAAAAAATCATAAAATGAAAGTGCTAATAGATGCAAAAATAAGCACATTAATGGGATTGTAAGAGAGGCGCGAGGGCCGGCCATCCATGCATTACCCCACCTGATTGTCCAAATACATGAGATTCCTTTGGAGGTGATGAGAAAGAATGTCGTTCTAACATCAGCGGCAAAAAGAAGAGGATAGAAAAGGCAACACGAGCATGAGACAGCAGAAAAGGACCAGTTCTTTCTCTTCAGGGCTGCCTCTTAATCACATAAACACGTACACATTCACAGTAACACAAAGACACCTTCCTACACACGTACAGAGAAACAGACATGAGGACTGGTCAAGGTCAGGAAACAAAGACACTACATAAATATTCGATGAGTAGAAGATGTAAATAAAGCAAAGCCTTCAGGAAAATAGGAAAAAAGCAGGAAACTGAGACCAAGACTCGAACGTCCTTATAAATTTCATAAATAATTTTGAGATTAACCTTCAGTCTGAGCCAATATCTGAGATGATTTGTCAGACATTAGATCAAAATGACTCATTTGTCTGTTATATGATAATCCAAAGCTGTTGTATGATAGATATTTTGTTTCCCGATGTTTGCATAAATTGACTCCAAAGTAGCTAAATAAACCTTAAATTTGATTTTAGAAATAGACCTCAAAGTAGTCCACTAGCTAACGCAGAGCCTTTTCTACATTTCTACTTTGAAACAAAAATAGAAAACTAAAAAGAAATGACGACAAATGACAGTAATTAGAAATGATTAAAGATGGAACACACTGCACATTCTAACACACACGCCTGCAGAGGAGTCTTGGGGGGGCCTGACCTTTGGGTGGTCACCGTCCATGTTAAGTTGCATAAGCTGTGCTACTGTGTGCTCCCGGATACTGTTTAGCTCTGCCTGCTGCCGCCGCAGCTTTATCAGCAGCAGAGTCAGTTCCTCCGGCTGCAGGGGAGGGACGGAAATACAGCCACAAATGAGAGAGCGACACAGCACAGAGGCAGAGGAGAGGAGAGGAGAGGAGAGAACACACCAGGACAGGAGGTTTAGCAGGAACACGCTCTCAGAAGGTGAACAGTTGCTGTTAGTGCTATCACTGTCGCCAGCATGCCGTCTATACACACACTCAAGGCAAAAAAAGGTATTCATAACAGATTCCGGTTCACACTTCAGCAGTAACGCATGTGTGGATCTGACATAAAATCCCGATCCTGCTGAGGGAGCTGTGAGTGACGGGCTTTTAGGCCTCGGCTGATGGAAGCGAGACGCTCGGGTCGGTTGCAGAGGTGCATCTCAAAGAAGTCAAACGTCACACACTGTATGTGAAATCGCTGTCAGGTAGAATTTCGACCTGAAGACAGAGATGACGGGCACAAGCTGAGACAACCAGGATTATGACTCACTGTTTTGCTTTGGAGGGACTGGGATGTGATGGTCTGAACTGGGATCCCCACAGGCATGGACCTGCGGTCAGGTGGGTAGACGTACTGCAGGACACAGTGAGAAATGGCCCAGTTAGAAGCTCTTTAAGGAGAAACAATGATGAATAGCCTGAAAAGCTAAAAAGGAAATTGGTCATTCTGCCCAGAAGCCATAAATCCAGACTGTTTTATCAAACCTTACGGCACTCAAAGCTAACATTTAACTGACCTTGCTGTACTGTGGCCTCTGCCGTCTCTCAAAACTCTGATCTCTTCTGTAGATGGGAGAAGACACCTCCGAACGAGCACCGAGCATGCTGTAGGATCGCATCGGGGAGTAGCCCCCGTACATGGAGAGCGACCCATGGGAGGGGGAGGGTGGGATCGAATGCATCGGGACTGCGTGTTCCGACAGGTTCATCATGGTTTTGGGGCTGGACATGTTGTTGTAAAGTCCTGGCTGCCGGGCGTAGGCCTGTCTCTGCTGCCACTCGAATAAATGCCACATGGTGTCGTCACGCATGGACCGGCGCTTATCCACTGGCGAGGGACCCAGGGCCTCGTACAGCGACGGCGAGATACTGCAGATGCTGTCCCGCTGTGCAATGCTGTTCCTGGGAATGCTGCAGTAGGTTTCTCCATACTGAGGCATGTATTGTACCCGATGGCTTGGCATGTTACGAGGCAGCGTCTGGTATGACGCGATGCTGAGAAGAAAGAGACAAATGACCATATGAAATCAACAATAATCCCCAGAATTCCACCAAAAGTACAGGCAAATAAGCCCCCATTGATCTTCATTATTTTTTCATGTTTCCCCAGATGGATTTCAAACCTTTCAATTTTGATTCTAACAAATTGGACAGGACGCATTAAACCATTCCAGGGACAACAAAGCTTTGAGAGGCTCAACTCCCACAGTGGGTTCAAAGCCAGTGCAGCTGGCGCTGGGAAAGCCTTCTTACTGACACTCCCTGACTGCGGCTGAAACGCTCATCGGCGTGTAAAACCCAGTAGCACAAAAATATGCCTGTGAGTTGTGACTGCATGGAAACTTCACATCCTCCAGGGCACACTAGTAATGAAAAACAGAGATTTGAAGATTTGTGGAGAGCAAGGAGGATGTGCATGGCTGATATGACCACAACAGAAAGATTTGACTTTATTTGAAAAGAGGATGGATGGAAATATCTTAACTTGATGCTGACAATAACTAAAAAAAGGACATTATCTTAATGTGACTTCATTTTAACATTAATGGGACAGTGACGACGAAAGACCTGCCAAAATCAACAGAGTTTGAAGTCTGTGTCAGACGTCGGCAAAAGTTCACTGACAACAAACCTTCTACGCTTTAAAGACAAACAGACAGGAAGAACCCCCCCCCCCCCCCTTCTTTATAGAGAGGCGAAGCACAATGCTGGTAAATATCTAGCTCTCCTCTGATCACCAGCACTGTCGCCATCCCTGTTTGTCAGTTACAAACATAATCATCTAAGCCGTGAGCAAACATGACAGCGCCATCCAGCAACGGCCATTTTACCCTGGATTACCTGGCAGCGCTGCATTTCCAAAAGCTCCCCACAAAGTTTACAACCGAGGGCCGAAACGGTGAGAGTCGTCTAATGACATTAAGATCATCCTGCTCCACAGCTTCCACTTAGCACATCACTGACAACCATGTCTGGCCTGTAACCAGATCAACGAAGGTTTAACGCCGGATCACCACCAACCAACAGACCTTCTGTTGTCCTCGTCCTGGCCGCGTCCTCGCTGAGTGCGGACCCACTGCTCCAGTTGATGCATAGAACTGGTCCTGCTCAGGTTGCGGTCCGCTTCATGCGTAGGCGTTCTCTGTGGTGGCCCCCCTGTGCCGTTAGCCGGACTCTGCTCGCCCGATCCGTTGACCTGCGGGCTGCGGCGTGACCCGTCCGTTTCTGTGGACACCTGCGCCGAGGTGATGTTGTTCTTTACAGCTGCCGCCTGTGCTGGCTGCAGTTTAACACTGTTGATCTTGGTGAGGGGACGCTCGCGCTCCCCCCCGTCCTTCTGGAAGCCGTACCGCTCTGCATCTCGCTGCTTTCTTTCCTCTTCTGTGGTCGTGGAGGCAACAGCGGCAGTGTGATCACGGTCCACCTCACGGTTGCGTTCGTTTTTTTGGATTTCGGGCTCGGTGAGTTGCGACCTGTGGTTCTCCACGTGGTTGCTCTCTTGCGGCCCGCATTCCTCCACCTTTAGCTTGTCTAACCTAATTAAAAACAGAAATCAGTCAAGGCAAGTTTAGACAGTGCAACAGGTAAACCTTTACAAGGTACGAGAAAGATTTGGAAAAACGCTGCTATCAAGTGTGTTTGAAATCCACTTAGAAGTGTAAAACCTGCCTGTATAAAGCCTGTGTGTCAGTGCAACCTAAGGGGAAGTCACGGCATTTAAAAGGAAATCTGATATCCCCAATGAAACGCTGCCACTGTGGGGGCAGTCACACAGGTGCTGCTCCGACTCTGCTAATCCAGTTTCCAGCCCTCTTTTTGCACATTCCTGGAACACCTATCTTCAGCTTTGTGGTCTTTACGCAGTTCTCCAGAGAAAATAAACACCAATACCCCTCGTGTGGGATTTAGGAAAAACCACGGCGGTGGGAGAGGCATTCCTTCACAATTTTCGCCTCTATCCTTTTAAACAGCAGCTCTAGGCTCATAATGATTTCTCCAGTCTTCCACACTCACAGAATTTTTCTGACATTGATTCTTTCTTAACAATATCCCAGACTTGAGCATGAAATGTTAAAAAAAAACAGTATTTGCTTATAGAAGGTGCAGTGCTGCGATCCTACACTGTGGCTGCATTAAAAACATTACTAGGTAATTACAGAGCTTCCCCATTACGCCTCTGCTACCTCATGAGAGAGGAGGACATTAGTCAGACGGACCCATGGACTTGCATTCAACACAAAGGAAGAAAGTGTGGTACTAATGAACTAAAATAAACAATAAATAGAGTTAGACCTCAAGCTGACGAAGGAAATGTCACATGTGGGCGCCAGACTGGTTGCTTCAGGACTTAACAAGTATTAACAGCGAATTTTATTTTTCCTCCATTCAAACCTACTAACAGAATTGTTTTTTCCCCTGACAAAGTGACAACACTGGCACAAACCTTTTGACTGGCTCTGCCTGCACAAGTGCAGCGTCTGTCATGACTTTCATCCATGACTCCATCTCCTTGGCTGTGTCAGTGCAAAAATAGTACGTCCGCATGTTGGGATGTGCTGCCTGTTTGGGGTTGTTTTGAAGGGGAGAGGCAACAGACAAAAAAAAGAATCCTGAAAGAGAAAGAAAGAAAAAGAATGAGCTGTCTCTCATGCAAACTGTGGACTGATATAATACACCATATATTTTAGTAAAATAGGAATAAGAAAATAGCTGTGAGCATCTGTAGCATCAGTCAAACCCTGCACACCTCCAGATCGGTGCAGTAAATCTGCCACAGTGCCAAACAACTTACTGTGAGTTGTGCGTCGTCTCCAAAGTGGCTCTGAATGCTCGCAGCGAACATCCCAGAGTATTTATGTGGAAACAAAAAAACAGACTCTTCAGTCAACAGACGAAATATGAGCTTCACCAATGTCTGATCGATGGAAAAACAATTACTGAGATTGATCAATTCAAAAGCATTTAAGTGTCGTAATGATTTTGACAACTGCCAAAAGTAGAACGCTGAGACAGGAAGTCACTTTAACAAGGAGTGATTGCATCCTGCTCGCGTTTCTCTCATTTTATCTCTCTTCCCGCCCGAGTCTGAGTTGGACACGGAACGGTTCGTGTGGTCGGAGAGACCTTCAGCAGACTCCAAGGCGTCTGCGCTTGGTTGCACTTGGCAGGTCAGCCTTGTGGTCTCGTGAGGTTTATGAAGAACCCGTAGTCAAATACTGTACGCGCTGCCGAGGTCCCATAAAATATGACTGCTGCACTCAAACTTGGGATCTGTGAGTCAAGCCCTCTACAGTAGTACTCGAACACAGACAGATTGTTGGCAGCGGCCCACTTTCCTCTCTTGGCAACAGTGGAGCACTTCAAGCTTGGTAGATTTGACTTGAATTACTTCACTGACATCAAATAAAAGTAGCAGGAAACAAACGTGTACCTGGCAGCTAAGAAAATGCAAATAATAGACGGATACCGCAATGCTATTTTGTAGTTTTCTAATTAAAGTTTTACTTTTAAAGAAGACTGATGCTTTACTCTCTAGGGTTTAGGAGGAATATAAGAGGAATGAAAATGTGCACGGACCTTAAAGGCATATTTCCTGTTAACATGATCATCCACAGACAGCATGGATACGTGAAAGCTTGGCAGAAGAATGCTTCCAAGTATTCCTTCCTCTTTTTCATCTGCGGGGAGACAGGGGAAAAAAGTATCAGCAGCTATTTAGTTGGTCAACTTTCGTGTGTTAACCATGTGATTAACGAGACTTAAAAAAAAGGAAAAAGGAAATGTGTTGGTCAGTCGAGTCCAGTCAGTGGAAAAGATTGAGCATTGATTTAATGTCCTATGCAGCAAGGCCGCTCTAATCCTCATTATGTCTGCAGACAGGACTCTGCATTGACAATGGGGTGCTCTCCATAGGAGGGATCAAACCCAGTCCAGAGTCTCAGCCAGAAAATTGCTTAGTCTCCTCATTTGAGCAACATACTGCTTACCTATAACTGCTGGAAAACAAATTATATCAAGAAAGAGAGTGTTGCAGGCCTGTGCGTGTTTAATGAGATGATTGGTGAGAAAATGGCTGATTAAAAACAGGAAATGAAGGCAGAAGATGTGGCAAATGATGCCGCCAACACTGGAGTGTGAAGCATTGATTAATGGGACTGACTGGAGCTACAGTAATCAACTAAATTCCCCAAGGGAACAATGAAGCGTTTTCAATTCTGACATGTCAGCATGAGTAGAAACTGTAGCCCAGCGAGCCCGTGGTTGCATGTTTATCGAGTCGCTGCAGCTCTGCCTCTCTGCAGCAGTCTCTGAACACACTGACGCGCTGTCCTGGCTGCGCAATAAGGAAAGAAGTCATCCGGCAGTTCATGATCTCTTTGTCAGCGCTGCAGATGGATGGATGTGTCATGGATGGATAAAACCTTATGATGCGCTACTGTCTGAGACTTTTAAAAGTTGGTGGGTGGCAGGAAAGTCACAGAACTGGCAGAAAGAAATAAAAACAGTCTAGCAATGATGACCTCATCTGCATCGAGTGGATGCTGGGATGATTTAGATTTTCTCCGCAGCTGCAGGCGGTAAACAATCAGACATCTATAATGATTCACAGTGGCTGTTTCTTTTTTTCGTGGTCACAGCTCACAAATGCTCTTTCTGCCCAGCTGTGTCAATATTTGACATGAACATCAGTGCTGGCTGAGAGAGTCTGTCTGGCCAACTGCACCTCTTTATGCAAGAGATAATAAGACCGCGTGAAATGACATATACTTTTTTTTTCTTACTGCGCTGCAGCAGCAGGAAAGCAGAAATTCTGCATTTTCTATTTATTATATTATAAATGTTGTTGAACTAAATGTTTCCTGACTTGGTTTAAGATGCTGCATGTTTTAGAGATCACAGAGAGCAAAGCTCAGGCCTCTGAAGGTCACAGCTGTGATGCAAACCACCCATCCGACAGCCAGCACTGCTTTAATCAGCTCAGCACTAATGAAGCGTGAGCGGAGAGGACGGGACTCACCTCGGTAATAGAAGAGGCAAAGGTCCGACAGTACAAACCAGCGCTTCTTCCACAGTTTCATCCCCGTGCTGTCCTGAAAACACACCATCAAAAGGCGGTTACAATACCATCTCCTGCGCAGGCTGACCTGGATAAATACATCCTACATTAGCGTTTATTACATGTACCACAACAGACAACATTGGTGCCAAATTTGAATTTCAAACCAATGAATCAGCAGCCACATGTGGTCCTTCTCTGCAGATTTTTTTGATATAAAAATGAGCTCCAGGCTGCTGCCAGTGAAGGCTGAAAGGTGAGGAAAAAGGTGTCGAGTCCCCCTTTTCTTGACTGGAAACCTGAACAGAGGCCTTCATCGTAGGGGAGGGTCCTCAACAACTGTGTCATTATTAATGTAACTGCATGTGGGCTGCAGTTTGCTTAAAATGGAAATTCAGTTCCATTGAAGCAGAATGTTTGACTCATTAGAGTCGGCGTCGCTTTACCAGATGTTGTTCAGAATGTTAATAATGGCAGCACATCAGAGAGGCCTCAGTGAGAAGAGATGATTTCTTATCTTTTGTGTCCTGTGACGCCTTATTCTCATTATCATGATTAAACCGATATTGTTAGATCTGAATCATTTCTAAAGCAGGAAGTGAAAAATGTAGGTTTCCCCATCACATCAATCACGGGGGTGTTTTGGATGGAAGTGTAAGACCGCAGTGTTCTCTTCAGCCAAGGACCTCAATAGCTTCCAGGTTTGAATGAGACTTGAAAATACAAGTGCAAATCCAGCTTTTGTTCCATGTAGCAGATTTGCGAGTCCTTCTCTTGATCTGCGCCACCCTGGATGGAGGTTTGCAAAGACACAGCAGCTGGTAGCTCCACCAAAGGGAGCCATCATGTCTTCACCAGGCAGCGATGGGAGACTGCAATCAAAACTAAACGAGTCTAGCTCTTAGGAAACATGAGAGGGTCCCTGCAGCCCCTGGAACGCCTTGAGGAGCCCCTTACCACCCTCCTTTGTGTGGCGAGGGAGTGGTGATGAGGGATTTGTATTATATAACTGGAGGACTGGAGGAGCAGGAAGACATCAAAAGGCATCTTTGCTGAACTTTTTTCTAAAGTTGCAAGTGTAAGAATCCACATAAAGGGATCATCAGATGATGTGTTGCTTTAAAACAGTGAACCAAACTGCTCCACTTTTCATTTATTTTCTATAATCTTGCTCACCTGTTTATAAAGCCAGTTTCTCTTGATTACTGGGGCACTGGGATTCCTTCTAATGGAGTTGGATCTCTTCCCAAAGTTGTGAATCTTTTTGGAAGACCTCGAGGGCTGCAAACACAGCATGTTAGAGCCAAACGTTCCTGGTGGTGTGGCATTGGGTTCTCAACATGACACGCGTCACTCACTCTTCCTGCAGGGCTGTCAGCATTGGTGGTGTTCTCCGAACCACCCGTGTAGTTGGAGGCCTCGCTCATGGTGCTCAGCGGCCGTTCCATCTTCTCATTCGCTGGTACTTTGGAGACCGATCTGCAGGAAAGAGACGGAACATTAGTCTGAAAAATAAACAGCTGATATCCAATAGAAAATGAGAAAATGATGAAGCAGATTTTTCTATTCTCCAAACATTCCTCCAAAAGTGCAACTCTGAATGATGACATCTCCAGTTAATCAAGGAAATGACTCCCAGCGTGTCATCCACATGCATTTCCAGCCCAGCAGAACTTTTCAGTGATTTACACGAGTAATAATTTACCACAGCACTGGTCATGATACCTTAAGAAGAGAAATTAAGAAATCAGTGCAAACTGTGTCTTGGCATGAAGGCCTCTGCATTCTTTAGAGTCTAAAGAACAGTAATGTGGCCTGAAGGGACCGTTGCCAGGAAGAATGAAACCAGGATTTCAGCAGTGACACAAGTATAAATTTCTGTTGCCCCACTTTCACGTCACCAAATAGGTCAGTAAATAGGGACAGAATCTACCCTCCTCCATTGTAACATATCAGCTTACATCAAGGATTTGACACCTATAGCCCGACTGCATTACCAATCAGTGTGAAAAATTACTCAATAAATAATCTGCAGATGAGTAATTACAATGATTGAGCAGATTTAACAGATTTGGCTAAGTCAACAGAGATCAGTAAAAAAAGTAAAAAGAAGTAATGAGCATGAGATAACGTCAGAAGATTCTGTTGTAATGAAGACATGGGAAAATTATGATAATTATCATTTTAACCTGGTCTGTATTTAGTGATGAATGTATTTTCATAAATCATGTATAATCGGGGGTTTCTGTGTGATACTGGCAGGAAGAGACTATCCAGGCAGTTTATAAGACTAATGTTCTCTAGAAGTGAAAATAAATACTCTTCTTCCTTTTTAATAGGTCTGCATGCAGCTTGCTGGGTAGATGCTTTGCTTTACCCTTAATCTAACGATTTCACTGCACATCACTTTCAGACATTTTAGCACTTCTGATGGCAGAAAAAGTCCTGGATGATCAATAATAGTATAATAATAATAATCTGTTGACTTGTCATCGATTTTAAAAGCCTTAGATGTGGAGGAATTGAATTAAAGGCGAGCCAGGACTCTATTTTGTCAACAGACCGTCTGTAGGCCTCCTCCCGCTGCGCCGCGCTGTCTGGAATTTAGGGATTTGTTGTAAAATGAATCCTCACTCTCCTCAACACTTAAAAACCATGAAATTTATTCCACCTGGATGACAAAGTCTCTTCATACTGACACAGAGTGATAAATGACAGTAATAAATGGACATTTACTTTTTTAGCTTGGCGCCTCCAAACAGCAGATAGCAGATTTTCAATATAACCGCACAAATATTTCAAAACAAAAGCTCCGACTTATCGTCTTGGAACTTGTTTGTAGTTAGGAAATAGGTGGCTAACTTGTATCCTGGTTGCTGTGCAAACACCACTGAGCATGTATGGAATGCTTATGGAGTGTAACTGCAAATAAAGAAATGTGGACGTGTGTGTTTGACCTCCCTGGGACAATAAACGGCCTGAAAGCCGGAGGTCATTTAACCACTTGAGAAGAGAGAAGAGAAGCGGTATGCTTTTGATCTGAAGAGGCAGGTACACCCCACACACACACACACACGCACGCGTCCACACACACACACACACACACACACACACACACACGGAACGTTGTGGATTCCAGACATCAAACATCACAGGTTAAATGTGGTCGCTCCTCACTGTGAGACATAAGATTGGACAAAATGGCTGGATTAGGTTTAGATGCCTGTTTGGTTACAGGGGACCTTGTTGATTCCACCTCTGCAGAATGGACCCTGTTATAATGTTGCAACAATGAATTCTGGGGGTTCCTCTGGGCGCGTGGGAGGGATTTGATGGGCAACTGCGGCTCGGTGCTGGAGGCACACTGAGCCGAGAGGCTGAGGGTGCATTTTTAAATGACCACGCAGCCATTTCCAAAGAAATAACAGGCGTTTAAACACTCTTGTACAGCAGTGAACCTGACCTTTATCTCCTGAACAAAGACCAGAAGACAAAGCAAACATAGGAAGATAAAGATACCAGTGCAAACATTTGGGACGAGTTCACGGAACGCAGCAGAGAGCACAAAAATAAATGGATAACACACTTGAAACACAACTGATGCAACTGCAGTTTGGTAAAATGCAGCACTTTTCAAACAAGCCATTCACGCAGCATTGTGATGACAGCTCAGACTACTGATAGCAGCTCACACAGTGGCTCGCTACTCATAATCGCAGTCTGTGCTGTGTCCTCTTATGTCTTGCCAGGGCGTGACTTCCTGCTGACAGTCACCTGAGTAAACACCACACCTGTCTCTAATGGTCTTATCTCCTGCTACATGAGAGCCCAGGCCTTCCTATCACTCCCAGTGATATCAATCTGCCTGCGACACTGGTTCTGGTTGCCCATTACTCACAGGGCTAACTTTGTCCATCCCATCTCTCGCGTGACCTGTGACCTCAACCTGCTACAGATTTAGCCTTTAGCCTTTAACCTGCTGAGTCGACACTGTATCATAAATCAGCAGCTTTTAGGCCGAAGTGAAGTATATTTTTTTAAGATGGGAGTGAACCTGCACAAAAGACGGAGGCAAATTAACATCTCAGTTTTCAGGAACAATGAGGATGAAGCTCCCTGAGGTTAGTGGTTCACAAAGGAACAGGAGCACAGATCTCTTACAGACTAGAGTGTTAGAAAACAACTGTGAACACAGCTAAGAGTGCACCACATGCTAAGTGCTAACAAAACTCTCCAGGATAACAAACCCTACAAACCAGGGCAAACATGGAGATATTAGAGGACCTGGAGCAGCTGTAATTAGTCAGCATTGTATGCTGTATACTCACCTAGGTGTCTTGAGATTTCAGTACACATCCCAGAACATCTGAGTCAAATCCTACCAACTATTTGAACAGTCATTCCATTCCATGAGGTTGCGAATCAAAGCAAAACCCAACAGATTTATGTTTATCAGCACACTGTAATAAACTACTCAGCCATTATGATACAACTTAACATTAACCGGTGTTTCAGTCACATCATATCAGGGTTTATGACATATTCCTCAACTATAATTACAGCGAATGTTCTTCATTTCAGTTAAGTACAGATCTGCAGACGTGGTCAGGGGGTATTTTAGGAGGTGTGTTTACATGTGAGTTATGGACGCCGACCACGTCAACTTTTACATGTTTACGAGGACGGCTAGAAATAGACACAGATATGTGAGAGTAATGACCGAAGCATGCCGACGCTAACATACGACATGGGAGGATCTGAGGGCGGCCTGAGGAGTAGAGTGCACAGCAGATGCCATTATTGCATTTCTATAGGTACAGTTCTGCAGGATAAACACTGATGCTGAACTTTTTGGAAGTTAAGAGAGCGTACGTTTGCTTCCCAGCGTGTTTATCTCGCCGTCGGCTTCGTAGCCGCACAAAGCTAAACGAACTGAGAGCGAGCTTCAGATTCTTGGGTTCACACGTTCAGACTTAATTTGGTTAAACTTTCCTCTACATGAAGACTGCCCCTCTCTGCACATCAGGTTCATGCACTTTAAAAACAAAAAACAAAATATATCCTTAAATCCTTAAGTGTTTATTTAAGCGGGTTGCTGCTCGGTCAGAGTAGAAAAGCCCATTTGTTCATTTGTCTGTTAACTATATTAATCCTGGCTTCCGTCAGCTGAAATATTAAATTTGGTTATTTATTTTACTTTAATTCAGGGTAAATTTTTGGAAGTGGAACTTTGTTTTGATGTACTTAAAGAGTCGAGAAGATTAGGCTGCGATTTTCAGCTTGGCCTCTTTATCCCTGTGGCAGCTTAAATCCGTCTTTGCCTTTTATTACTCTTTCAGGGGGAATTTCTTTCTCCCATCTTATAACTTGTACCAAAATAGAGCCAGCGATTGGACAAAATGCTCTATAATAAACCAAAAAAAAAGACTATATCTCATTTGATGTCACTGACCACTGGCTGACCTTGAAAGCATCTGATAAATAGACAATAATCTCCAAATTAGACATCTTGTCGCGGTTGTCCTCTTGAGCCTCTCCATGTGAAAAACAGCATGGATGTGAGAGCGGCGCAGAGAGGGGAGGAATGTGTCGGGAAAGTGCCGTGTGGCAGTTCTGGCACTCCAAATGTCTTCACAAACATCTTTCAATTACTTTCTGCTGAACCAAATGTGGCTAAAATGACCACCAGGAAAGAATTAAAACCAGAACTTTCATTTTATAAAGTGCAATGGGAAAAAACATAGAACCTTGTGGGAATCCTTCCTGCAGCAGCTATGAAGCAGAATTTTCAGATTACTCAATGTGATTATTTCCATCACAAGTGATGACTTCACCGGAGTGGCACAAAGTCCGAGGGAATCTGCTATAACAGAAGGAAACAGGAGGTGGAGCTGATCTGTGTCACACAGCATTACACTGAGATGGTGAGGATGGAAGATGAATGTAGAGCCAATAACTGGAGGGTGTGACCTCAAGAGAAGTGAGGAGAATCTCCAAACATGGCTAAGTTATGGGATCTGGCACATTTTCTGCACGCAGAAAGTCCTGCAAACTCGATAAGTTTGCCCAAACTCAAAAAATGTGCTGACGAGTCCTAAAGGTCGACGTCCTGGATTTTAAATCAGGAGACTTTAGCCAAAGTTCAGGCATACAGCACGCATGCGGTGGAATTTTGGCAGGTTCCCACCTCCTCCCACACATTGAGTAACACTCCCATTTCCACATTGTGTACTTCCACACCCGCCCACCCACACCTGCGGATATCATCGCGACCCGTGTCCACAAAACATTCATTTTATGTTTGGTCTCAAGTGGGCAGTGAGCACACAGATGACAAAAAATGGAATTTAAGACTCAATAAAATAAAACCCTGATCCTGAATCACACTGGCTGAGTCCAACAGGAATATCAGTCCACTATCCTGAAGCTTCCAGACAAATCTCTGCTGACAGATGTCGATAGCCTTGAGGCTCTGCCGGTCCAGGCGGGGCATTTCAGCCCTACAGTAGAAGTGAGTGTTTGTAACTTGACAACATAAATCAGCAGCCCGGGATTCATGTTGCAAACAATTTGTCCGTTCCCTAAACCTTCCATGTAAGCTGAGCTGAATGAAACTTCAGGAGGAATGGAGAGCCACTGTAAGCCTCCTTGCTGATGGGCATGATACAATAATTGTGTTGTCTGCTTGCAGCAGAGGTTTTTCAGTCGAACTCTGGCACATTTAGGAATTATTCAGAAATATCTGACTCTGCGGGGAAAATGACAAACAGCCAACGTGCGCAGTTAAATTGTGTTTATCTTTGAGGGACGTTTCATAGCAGACAGCTCACACAGGGCAGCTTCTTTATGACAAGGCAGGCGGACCTAGGAGGGAATGCTGGAGATAAAGGGCGAAATGCACAGACTTACACATTGGCCATTGCAGCAGCACACTGTAATGCTCCAAAAATGCTCTGCAGTGGCGTTCTGACAGCAAAAAACAGAGACTTACTGTTCGTGGACGACAAAGATGCAGTTGTCTTGCGAGGGTAAGCTTGAGACGGGATGCTTGCAGGTCACCTTCCGCTCATTGTGACTATTGAAAAGAGGAGAAAAGGGTGCTCAATTCATCAGGCAACACAGCCGACATGAGGAAAAGAATTAAAAGCTTTTGTTCTTAGATGGTTGATGAGATATCAAATGGCAAAGGCAGGTCTGGTGATGAAGACCCTTTGGTACATCAGATGAGGATTAAGGATATGATGGAGAGAAAACAAAAGCTTAAGGGGCCTCTGATGAGACACTGTCAAGGAAAATCTTAGACTGTGGGGCATACAGAGCACTGTAGAGACGATAAGGAAGGAAAACATCTGATATTAGCGTTGGCACATGAGTCAAAGCCCCTTTGCTCATGAACACATCACATTCCAGGATGTGCAGGCTGTGACTGGTTTTTATGGCAGCCTAGATGTTAATGGTGCCGGCAATGATTCCTGTCCCTTCCTATCAGCACACGATTAGAACTCCAGGACAGGTAGGGCCGAGCCGTCAGGATCTTCCATGACAGCAGCAGGTTTCCACTAAAATGGAAACCAGTCAGTATTGTGTTTGATCTGGATGGCCTGGGGTGTGGAAGACACAGTAATCTGAGCCAAAGCTGCAGAAAAGGGTTTTACTGGCGCTTACATTCACTATTAAATCCTATATAGTCTTTTTAAAAAAAAAATAAAGTTAGCAGCTGAGACAAAAACCAGAGGATAAAATGAGTAAAGGCCGGAGTTATGGGTAGCAGAAGTTCTCAAATGTACCGTTGCTTATATGTGCTAGAAAGTTATTCTATATTTCCACTGCAGCTGTACTATAAACAGAAGAGAGTGGAGCTGCAGCCCAGAAATAACAGTTTTTAAATACGGGGTGCTCGTGTCCTGAAAGAGGCAAATACCACGCATGAAATGGGGGGTTTAGTTTCAGTTTAGAACTCCAGCCTCCACTGCCCTGCTCTATAATTACCAGAGGCACTGCTGGCAGCAGAGCACGTTTTGTGGTCTATGGGCAGACCGACGGCACCATTTCTCCTTGGTATCCCTTCACACATGCCGACACTGCTCCATACATAGGCTGTCTAAAGATATAAGAGGAAGCTGTGCTGGATAAGTACTGACAGACCAACCATCTTCCAGTGTCAAGTAACTTTAATATGAGTTTAAAGGCTGATGCCTTTGGTGATATCACTGTCTCAAACATACTGGAAAAACAATGCTTTACAGCAATAAATATCTTTATGTACCAAGTTAGCCCGGTAGACACCATCTATTGACAGGTGACGTGAAAATAAAAAGGTTCCATTGATATTTTCATATTTTATTAGTTGCAGTATGAAATTAATTTATGCAGAGGTTTACAGGACAGGCCAGTTATAACCAGCCAGCAAGCAAACAGCTTTTCAGCCAGCTGTCAGCAATTACGTTCATTCAGCAAGTCTTAGCTACACACACACACACACACACACACAGAATGCATCTTTGCCCATATTTGGATTAGTGGATTATGAGGGGTCAGGCACTGTCAAGAGTGCGGCAGCCTGTGCATGCCACCGCCGTGCTGAGCTTTACAATGGCTCAGATCAGGAACCAGCCAGTGACATCATGGAGACGGCGTCCCTGCCTTCATCCAACAAAACACTGCAGCATCTTTTGAACCTTCAATAATTTCCAATCACACCTCCAGTTGTAACGTGTGGACGCGATGCAATGAGACAAACCAGGAAAAAAAAAAATAAAGACTGAACAAAATGGCTAGTGACCACATAAACGTCTTCAAAGCGATGGCAAAGTTCTTAAGGTTAGACCTATAAAATGATAGTTTTTACATGCCGTTTTTACACACATGGACTGGCATGTGTGCAAAGTCAGTCATTTTAAGAGGGGGGGGGGTGTGACATCAAAGCTATTTGAGAGGGTCCTAAACATTCCCAGCATGATCCACGAGTAAAGGAAAGTGAGTCTTTGGAAAACGGGGGTGGGTGTGTGTGTGTGTGTGTGTGTGAAAGGGGGGGGGTGTGGAAGGGGGGGTGTTGTGAAGTAACATGAGGGATGTTACTGAATGGAGGCAAAAATAGGCACTACTCCTTCTATTTTAGCAGAAATGTAATACTGTCGACATGGAAAAATACATACATGATAGCTTCCATAGTGTTAGCTAAACTGCAGACAGCAGCCACATCAGAGTATTTGGGAATAATTGTATTCCTGATAAATTCATAGTTTTTATTCCGGCCAACTCATCTTAGATTGCAGCACTAGTCAAGTGGTCGCTCCTACTCAGGGGGATGTGGTCTGTGGTCACTTTAATCAAGCCGGAGTTAGCATTAGAAATCACTGCTTCAGTAAGTGAAGCAGCTGGCAGCAGTTTTCCGTCAGAGGAAAATACAATACCAACTGTGTTTGCTTTTAATTTACATTTATGACTTCTTGTTTTCAACAAGATGTTGGATCACTGGGTGGGGATAGCCGAGAGGCACCAGAAGGTTCTTTGACCTCAAGTGTGCATGAGTGGGGGAACTGGGAGCGGCTATCAAAGCTGTCCACCCAATGGTGAGGTGGGCTGGGCAGTTTTCTGGTTTCTGGACTATCCTGTCTACAACAATTAACAGCAAGCTGTGGTAATGAAGTGATTAAGGGCTGGGGTCGCGACGTGGGCTCAGCTTTTCATTTTCTGGGTGGGTCTTTGATCCCTCGCTCCATTTCTCCCACAGTTTGACCACTGACGAGTCAGGGCGTCCACAAAACAATATTTACATCCTTATAAAAGACCGAGAAAAGTCCTCATTCTAAAACAGAACATTTCCATCTGGCCTGCAGAATAGATGCACAATGAACCATCAACACAACATGCAAAGCAAAGCATGTGAAGAAGAAAAAAAGATTTGCCTGTCTTTAATGGTTAACGTCCATGTACATGCATCCACACGGCCCATCTAATGGCCCAGATGTAGAGCTGGTGGCTAAAAATGACAGCATGTGTTGTTATTTTGGGATACTCCAGATACAGGAGAGACACACAAGTACTAGCAGCATCCACGCAAGCATGTCTAATGGCCAAAGCTCTGCGGGGAAGGCTGTGAATGACAGATTTATCTTATGCAGACCGCAGGACAGACAATATTTCATACTCCAAGTTTGGCAAATAACCTAACGAGTTAGCTGAAAACCCTATCTACAAATCAGCTGATACAACCTTTTAGTGATAATTAATCCTGTTAATGCCCATAAATCTAATCCTATTACACAGGAAGGCGATCGGACACACATTGGTAAGCAAGTACCCCTAACAAGTGTTTGTTTTTTTAAAAAAAAGAAGAGGTTTGGCTGTAGCGGAACTCCCCAGTAGCACATGGACATTGACTGGAGGTATGAATAGCCCTCCCCACAAAAGCTGGGCTGAATAAGCAGAATAGGCAGTCTGTGATCGGGTATGTGGAGGACAGCGGAAGAAAAAGGACAAAAAAGAGGGCTTTGCTGTCCCTGGGAGGCCACATGAAAAGCAGTTTAGCCACATGAGGCCGTGTGCTGTCACCAACAGCCCATTTACTGTAGCTCATTTAAAAGCCAACCAGCTCCAGCATCTTCAGCTTCAGGAGCTCTGACTTTCACCTCGGACCTTGTTACTTAATCACACAAAGCAGCTGCTCATTCGGGCCACAAATTAGATTTTTTTTTTTTCTCTCCCTGCGAACAATTTGATTAGCTGCTCCCTCAAAGCAGCTGCGACTGTTTGCGAAGGGTGTCAAGGTGACACGGCTTGGAGTCAATCAAGGCGCCATGGAAACCAGACTTCCAGGCTGATTCCATAAAGTGAAATATTGTCTTTATTAAATCAATTCAAGAGGTTAATAGAAGAAGTTGCAGCCTGACAAGCAGTGCTTTGAGCTGCCAACAGACCCCCTTATCAAAAAAGCTGTAACTGTCCATTTCGGGACGTTAACCAAAGCCCTTAGGTTTGAAACTTTACTTTAAAACACTTCCACATATGTAGTTTCATGTGTAGGACAAGGAGAAGTGCACGCTTTGGAGCAGCTCATGCATACGTGCATGTCTGCACATTATGCACATTTAACTGCTATTACATCATTCACAAGATTGCAGGGCTACTGCAAATTGGCTGAGGCGAGAGCCAACATCGGTTGTCCCCCAGCCTTAAACGGATTTGGCCCCGCCCCTTTTTACCCTTGATGTCTGCTCGGTTAGTGCTGGAGCTCGCCCAGCACTCAATAACAAGGCATCTGCACATATCATTGACTGCCTGTCTGCTTTCTAATCATATCAGCATCTCCCGGATGTGTGGATCAGCCTTCGGTTTTATTATTTTAACAGTCAATCAAGCGAAACGATCGCAGGTTGTTAAATTTTACCTTGTACTCACAGCATTATGAACATGCACAATATACACAAAGCAAAAGGACCTTGCTTTTCAGGTCTGCCTAGAGACGTCTGATTGGGTCAGGTTCAGGACTCAGGAGTTGTCCCTAAGCCACTCCAGTGTTGTCTTGGCTCATCCGTCCCCTTGTCTCAGCCACTGAGAGACACCTCCCCCAGCCTGACGCTGCCACCGCCACCACGCTTCACTGTGGGGACGGACCAGGTGATGAGTCCTACCAAACGGTTCCATCAGACCGGATAATCCTAAGTGTCCTTCAGGTGCTCTTTGCAATCTCTAGGTGGGCTTTCAGGTGTCTTTTATAGAGGAAAGCTTCGTCTCTGCTATAAAGACCAGATGGTTGACCTTCTGGAACTTTCTACCATCTGCACACAAGATCCCTGAAGATTAGCCAGAATGGCCACTGGGTTCTGGGTCATATTATCGAGACCCTATCCCCAGATTGCACAGTTCTGGCCAGTTCTAATGAGTCCTGGTTCTTCCAAAGCGCTTCTGTTTCAAAATGTTGGAGGCCATAAACCTGCAGTCCTGTCTGGGGTATTAAACATAGGTTTCTTTCTTTTAGAATAAGGCTGTAGCACAACAAAATGTGAAAAACTAAAAGGTCTGAAATCTTTGCAACTGTTTAAAAAACAAAAAGAAGGAAAAAGGAAACAGACTCCTATTATTTTTGTTTTTTGCAGAATCTACAGCCAATCAGATGCAGCTATGACAATAAAGTCTTCAAAATAGTGCGCATGTAATCAGCTGAGTCGTCAAACCTGTGGAGATATAGCCTTCAGCCCCATGATGGACAAAACAAAACAAAGCACGATGAAGGTTTGGAAAACAGAACTCCAAAACTGTATATCCAAAATATGAGGGCGGATATAAAAATATTTGCTGCCGCCCGTTAACATTGTAGGTTGCAACCTCGGGTTCAGCTGCTCCCTGTGGATCCATGAATTCAGACATAAACACAATCAGGATGCAAACATCAGCCATACACGTGGCGTCGCGACTTACAACCATAAGGCTGTGTTATGGTTTTCTGTACATTAAAAAGCCGACATAGTCAGTCAACGAGCTGTAACTAACATATAAAAGCTTTATATAAAAGTGGTGCAATCAGGGATGTTCGGTAGGAAACACTGGATTTAAGCTGACTTGTTCTGCAGAAACTGTACTTCGGATAAAAGAGAAATGAAATTGTTTTATTTTTTTTAAAAAAACCAGGCTAAAACCCCCAGAAAAAACAGAAATGAAATAAGGAATTCTATCCCTCCAGATGTTTGCTCAGAATAACGTGTGCAGTCATAAAATTCCCGGGGCTAACCTCAACTGTATTTACATGTACTCTGCGTGGACCAAGGACATCCACAATGTAAACAACAGCCTTTATCTGCCACCACCACAACAGCCAGGTGGAAAATCCTAACGAAACCACCAGGAACAACACAACATGTGCGGTAGAAGCAGAGGTGCCCTGACGGAGGGATGACAAAGTCCAGCGCAGAAGGCGGTGCGCACATGAAGACGTGAGGAACAATGAGGAGCTGCGTGGTTCTGCAGCGCAGCGGGCAACCAAGCGGGCTGCATCTAAGCAGCCTTCTCACAGCATCTACCAGCTCATACTCGAATCCACAGCCTCGGAAGCACACCCCAGTCACCGCACAGCGTTAGATCCCAAAGCCCTGCAGGTTCTTACTCACAATGAATCGCGTCCATAAACGTCCAGGCAGTTAATCAATGGCGATGCGGTGGAAACGGGCCAAACGCGGGCGCCGGAGGGGGTGAAGAAAATAACAAAAACAAGGTTTTATCTCAAAGTGGGCGTCAGATGGGATGACGCGGGAGTTACTTCGGATCCCGGACTTTGTGGAAGGGTGTGTTGTGGAGCACGCTCTCTGCGCCGCCGCTTCTGCCGCTGCCGCTGTGCCGACTGCCGCCGCCGCCGCCGTGTGCGCACGTAGGAGCGCGGCTGAAACCCGAGAGGCGATGATGTCACGGTCCGGATGTAAAGAAAGCAAGGTGGCCACTGGCGCCTTTGCTGCTCCCACCCAGCAGCACCAGCACACACCCAGCGAATACGGGAGGCGCACACGCTGTTCAGAAGGGCCAGCCCCCTCCCCGCGCAGAGGAAATGGAAAAAGGAGCGATATCACAGCAGCGAGCGGAGGGAGAATGATGGGGCCATTGGTTATTACGCAGACACAGAAGTGGCACCTTTTAACCGAGAGATTTTTCCATTTTTCATGACGAATTTGATGTTTTTACACCTTCGCATCGATCGGAACGCGTTGATTTGGCCACGCCCAGGGCCACGCCCAGGGCCCGCCCCCAACCTGACAATAAATAAGTTTCGCTTGGGTCTCTTTCATTTTAAAGCCTGCTGGGCCGCACAGTTGCATCAATTGGACTGATTGAATCCAAAAGGTTATAAACAGACAGATTACACAGGGGAAGAGCTAAATATTACATCTGAACAGTCACTAGTTTTGATATATTTTCTCTTTTTTCTGATTTGTCAAGTCTCAGATTTCCAACAATGGATGCTGTTTTACATTTCCAGCAGTGAGTGTGGACATGTGTCACGGTATTTTTGATTATCCTGGCAGCACATAAGTCTTTTTTTTCCTGCACATACATTTGTTTTGTTTTTCTTTATTCCAGCGAGCCAGCTGCTGATGCACGTGTTGCCATGGTAAAGACAGTAGGAGTGAATCACCTCTGACGCCTAGTAAAAAAGAAGGACGACAAGAAGCCAATATTACGCCAGTGAATAACTGCATGACAGTGCTGTAATACACAGCTACGTGAAAGATTCCAAGTGTGTTATTTGATTCGGAGCAACGCCATCAGGCCCAGGAGAAGAGGAGGAGGAGAAGAGCCACCCACACAGTGGACTCACCACACAAGATTCAAATCAGACAGGAAGTTCATAACTGACACACAACTGACTGATTTTTCCATCAGTGTCTCCTGAGCTCATAAGACCTCTGACCCTTCGAGGTTTCATGTGTTCCCACCTGAGAGGAGGGAAGACTGCAGCCAAAACAGTCGGCAGGTGATCTCCAGTGACACCCGGGTAACAGCAGTCAGGGGATTTTGGATTTTTGTGAGGTTTATTTTCCTTTTCTGACAAAAACATCTCGCATGAATGCAGGCGCTGCAGCTTCCGTCACTCATTCTTTAACATGCCCTGACAAGGTGGGTATGCCGAACAATTCCAGACGGCATCACAGGGTGTCGAGCATCTCACTCTGAAAGTATTTTTTTGAATCATCGTTGTGTAGTGGTGGTGAAATCAATGTTGCAACCGCTCAACAACGTGCAACACAGCCCCGGTGTCAGTTGTCACTGGATGCGACTTATTTGATGCTCATGTTAGTTACAGAAGGATGAAGAGAAAGAGTGAAGTGAATAAGAAATACAGGACAGGGAGCCCCCAGCCGCTGAATACGTGAAAGCCAAGACAATGAGCTCAGGCCAGGAGAGGCAGCCAAACAACTCCTCCACTCGTCAACCTGCTGAGCGCAGTCAATGGTGCAGGATGGCAGCCAGAGGCAGGCAATACGAGCTCGGCGAGTGCTTTTCTCACCGCGTTCTTCCCCTTATGAAGGCGTTAGACTGTGCTGAAGACCTTGGAATTGCTTTTCATTAAAGCAGAAACACAGCTTTACAAGATGATTTACAGATTTCCTAATATGCAAAATATCTTAACCGCTTCACATAAATAATTCATGGGATATCCATTATAAGATGGGGGGGTGGCGGGTGCACCTTCTGCTATCTCCTTCCTCTGGGACGCCTGGCACGCTGGAGCCCGGAGCCCAGGGACTGGCCACCACCTGGGCCACGGAATGGCTGACAAAACCAAAGAGGAGGGAGCGAGAGGAGGATATGTGATATGATACTTAGCGACCTATTCCATAAAAGATTAATCTCTGCCAAGTAATGAGTTGGCGAACCAACGCCCACAAAAAAAAAGTGTTGGAGAGACAGACAAAGCAAGCTGTTCAGCCATATGCTTTGCCACAATAGATGTTTTAAAATAAAGGTTTACTGGGTATATGTTCCAAATCCCTTCCACTGTCACTCCCTTCAAAATAAAAGCATGGCTGGTTAGAGATAGCGGTGCATAAATTCAGAGGTTTGGCTTTTTTAACTCCCAACAGCTTCTGATGACACAAGCTTCTCAGAATCACTGCTATCATGCATCTCTGACTAGGTTTTACCCCCAAAATTACCCAATATGTGTCCCATTATGATGGTTTATGGTTAAATGGCTTTTGCGGAGAACCGAAGAACTGAAATCTATTTTGTCTACAGTCAGTGGGAATTCCTGAAAGAATTACTTCTCCCTAGGAACATTAGCATGTTAGCACTATTTTGTAGGTATTATTCTGAAGTCCACAAGCCTCCCCCCCAACATCAAGTCGAATATAATCCTAGAATGTTAGAGCCGAGCTGCCCTGGACAGCAACCCGACAGTATGAATGAATCTGAGATTGACCAAAAAAAAGGACTGATTTCCGATGAGCAGTCAAGCGTTTCAGCTTAGCTACGGCTGGCTTGAGAGGATTCATCTGGTTCTGCGCTGACAGATGCAGAGGAGAAGCTTTCAGACTCATTAACTGCCCACACAGAGTCGGCGAGAGAGCAGGGGAGAAGAAGCGGGAACGGCTAAGTGATCCCGTGTTTATCCCCTCTCGGAGGAGATTCTCGTGCCGACCCACTCGCTGTCGTTGCTGCCTTTTTCCTCTCCCACCCACGCTACCGCCCTCTCTCCTTTGTCACTGATTTGCAGGTTATTACCTGTTTGTGCTGTAAAAAGCTGTGGGTTGAGCGGTGGGGAGGAAGAGTAGCCTCAGGTGGAGGACGATGAAGACTGAGCCTTTTCCAGAATTCCACAGGGCCAAAAGAATGTACTCATCAGTTTTTGCTGCCAACTTGCATTCAAGAAGCCAATGAGAAGATGATCTGAAGGGGAATTCTCCTGTTAGGGATCACACTTATGTCTGGTGAAGCAGCAAAACAAGGCTGGACCCCAGAGAACCTCCAAGCATGTGCAGACAGGAGCCTAAAAACCGGTTACATAAGTGAAATCCCCAGTTTTGGAATGACTCTACAGATTTCAGATACGGAGCGATGAAAGCAGACGGCACCATTCTGAAGGATGAGCCCGACTCCCCTGGATTCGCTGACCTCCAGAGCAGCTCATTTATGAGAGAGAAAGTGAGGGACAACTCGTCTGAGCAGGTTCTGGTGCTCTCGGAGCAGAGGAACAGAAGTTTTATCAGCCTCTTAACTCCAGAGAGGGAAACATGTCTTTCTAACAACAAAGGCCATGAATGATGAAAAGGTTGGGCTACATTCCTTTCACTTTACTAAAGGTTTGAACCATTAAAATCTCAATTCTCATTTAAAACAAAAACAGGCCTTTTTCTAAATACATTTGGGACCACAGGGAACAAAAGTGGGAAAAAAAAGGTCATCCTCAACGCCCACGAGCTGGGAAAGGAGTCGCCGTCTGTTTCTAGGATCTCTCTTCCACATGTGGAAATATGCTACTTGGAAGCGAGTCCTGGGACAGCACCAAGACGCCACGACAGGACCGGAGCGCTAAATCAGGCCTGAAGATCAGTGAACATGGATTTTTATGGCACCGTGATCCGAGCGAGCGGCATCACACGGGGTCAGAGAAGAAGAGCGGGCTCGTTCGGCCTCGCTTCACCGCTCCGGGTGGCAGGAACCGTCGCAAACTCCGAAATTTACGAGGGAAAACTCTCCAGCGCGAGCCCCGAGCCATTGGACACAACTCAGCACGACCGCCCCGTTCCCCCGCATCAGCAAAAACAAAGGCTGTCAAATCTTCACACATCCTTTACATGATACGTCAGCGTCATCCATCAACACTTTTGTTTACAACTCTGGGAAACCAAACACTACAGTAATTATTGGGTTGTGAATTATTTAGCGTTGGGCTCTTTTCAGTTAACATGAAACCTTCTATCGATGTGTGAGGGCTGTAAAATGGAGCCTAATGAGCTGAGAGGCAGATATGGATGTAAGTTAAACTGGAGTATGAGAACACTGTGACCACTGACTTTCATTATCACTTGTTGCCACAGTTTAGTAAGGAAATGAGACAAAAAGCAGACCTGAGGTTGAATATGACTGCATGAACTTCACTGTTTGGGTGCAGTGAACCTTCAGTGGATGGATAATGATGGATCATGTAGGCCATGGGGCCAATACGACAAGAAACACAGAGAAGCTCGGTGACCTCTGCATAGCCGAGGGTTAACTAGAGCGGGAGACGCTGACAGAGGCCTTTTCTGTGATAAAAAAAGCACATATTCATTCAAAAATGTCAGCGACTTCTCGGGAAACTGTATCTTCTCAGTATTTGACTTCAAGGATGTGTCATATTTCCATCACAGTCCACAAAGAAGCTCTTGGCTCCAGTGGCAGCGAAAGCTTCCGGCTACATATGAATGACAACACAGAACATTCCCAGAATTGCTGTGTCCTGTTATGATCCCGAATTAAAAAGGATACATTTAATAAACGTGAATTAGCTTCAATAAAACATTCAGTGATATTGGGACGTGTATGCTGGGGCATCTGGCAGCGCTCCATCCTCTGCTGACTGTGGCTTTTCAGCCACATGTTGAGATGGGAGCTCTCTGGCCTGCATCCCAGTTGGCTATTTAAGCTTGCTCCTTGTTTTTTCTAAACCATACATGTATATATTGCATACCATAACCGCACTGTTGAATCCATTCCCTCCATCCAACATTCCAAATCACATGCAATATGCATGCGGTAATAAATCTGAGTCTCTCGGTGGCAGCGGCGTTTCCAAAGTACAGTTGTTCGTATCAGAGTAAGGTTCAACATGTTAGTTTATATTTAGCATGACCTCCTGGGTGTTACTGTACAGACTGCTTGCAAAGCTGGAGACGATCGTGCCCCTTTTCAGAGATTTCTGCCACGTTTTTAAAACATTTACGGAGGAGGAACCGCATTGATTCGAGTTATTTTATGCTAACTGAAACAGCAATGGTACTGGCAGAACACTAGCCCTGAAGTCCTGACATTAGCTTAGTGAGGCCCTGCTGTGACAGGCCCACAGACGCACAGATACACAGAGATGGAAATTGGCTGTAAAGAAGCAGCAGAGCAGCATTTGGTTCCAACGCTGCGCCTTCAGCAGAACTGAGCATGCTCACTAGGCCTGCAACAGGACCACAGTCCCACTTTGGCCTACTTCTGATAAAACCGATAATGTCATGGAAAGATTTTTGTGCTGCATGTCAGCGTGCCTGGGCCAATGAGCGTGTGTGTGAGAAACGCCAAAGTGTGTGTGGGTGCGTGTGCCCTCTGTGAAATCCAATATCATCAACCGCAGCCACAGAGACATCACGCCACCCAGGGTGATAGCTGTTATTGATCTGTCTATCATCCACAAAGACAATCGTTGGAGAGGCAATCCGAACGGCGGCCCAAGGAAAGATTCTCGAGGGACAAACAGAATGGCAGCGATTAGCTGACGGTGTCATGAAATGTAATAAAGGATCTGTTAAGCTCTAGTTCCCCACCGTCCCCAGGCAAGAGTATAGTAGCTGCTAGCGTGAGCAGAGAGGCGGCAGCGCGACCTCGCTCCGACATGGGTCCAGCTGATTATAAAGGGACGACCCACAGAAGTGGGTCAGACACACAGCTGGATACTTTAGGCTGCAAAGAAAGTTAAGTTGTCTGAGTTGTCCATATGACTTGGAAAACAGGAGGCGAGAGGAACGCAGAATTCACAGGAAGTGAAATAATCATAAACATCAGAGATGTTTGAGTCAGGACATGATCATCGTTGTGTTGTGGGCTGTCCGAGTTCATCTCAAGGCCACTGGAACGCAAACAGCAGATGACTGAGGTTCTGGCGTGCAGTTTCTGTCATGTGAAGCATCACGTAGCAGATAACACCGAACTGTCACTTCTCCTTTTCGTAAACTCATTTTGCGACTCATTTGCTGCCACAAAATTCCAAACATGCTAATAAGAAGCCACAGAGGAGGAAGCAGCAGATTAATAACAGCTCCTGAACTCCAACCTGACCGTCTCAACAGCCCAGTCACAGTCCACGGTCACGAGCAGCAGCAGGAGGCTAAAAGTTTCACCTTTAAGTTGTGATTGCTTCACCCGCAGGGACTCGCCAGCGGATCTAAGCGTGTTACAACCACAAGTCCAACCGAAATAGAATCTTGTGCAAAACCCAAATAAAACAGCGTGTGATAACTTGCACGACGCCGTACTTTACCATCAGAATTTCACATTTACTAATACAAAAGCACAGGAGCTCAGAGCATTTCCGATCGTGTCCCGACGCAGCTTTTCCTCTAATCTGACGTTCAGTCATAACATCCAGACAATCTATATCTGAAAGGGGGCCAATCAATCAAAATGCTGCCTGGGCGTGTGGAGGGCAATTCACAGCTGACAAATTGAGGGCAGCTCTCAGAGCTGAGCAGTCGGCCCGGTTCGCCGCTCAGTCCAGAGCGGGTCAGGCTCGTTCACGTTTCCGTCTTCCTGTCAAGTCCACTCATCTTCCTCATTCACCACACAGTCAGTTTCCCCCGATTCTCTTTGTAGGAGGCAAAACTGCAAGTGGATAAATTTGGGAGCGCCGTCTGATCAGATGAGATATTTCAGGGAGTGTCTCATCAGAGTTCAACCATTTGTTTTTGTGGGTGCAGCTGCACTTCTCAAGGCCTTCGGAGAAGAACAATAAGCAGCTTCTGCTGGAATTCAAAGTCTCCTGTTTCACAGCAAAACAGGCCTAAATATAAGCGTAATAACAACAATAAGAAGGATAAGCACAACCAGCCTGCTAGTGTCAGCGGTGGGGGGGTAATATTGTTTCAGTTTAGTCCAAAGACAGGCTGAACTTTTCCAGTAGCTGCCACCTCCTCTTTCCAGTCCCCTGATGGACAGCTGCATGTGTCGGGGTTTCATTTATAAGGATGACAAATGAAATAGATTGTAAAGTACATCTGGGAAAGGGTGGTGGTTGTAAGTAGGGAGGGAATTACTTAGAACGAGTGTAGGTGGAGGAGGAGGAGTGACATGGTCCATCCAACCCAATTAGACTGCAAATGCATCCATAAATATAAACAATGTCGGACTTTGAGGAAACTGTGATCTTTCAAATACACAGAAATACGTGGAAACATTTGGGCAGCATCCTTGCAAAAGACAGACGGCTGAACTGGGAGTTGGAAGAAAGAGTTCATCAAACTCTTCTGTAAACGCTTCCAGGTGAAAAAAAACCCCTCAAGCTTTCCTCCCGCTGACGGAAGCCAGGAGTGTCATCTGCTAAGTAAATCACGCACTTTAACGGCCATGAACAGGATCAATGATGCAACAGACACACTGAGTGCGATACAAGATGTAAGATTCTGAAAATAATAAATATCAAAACTGCTTTTACATAGTTTTACATAGTTTTCTAGATACGTTATAAGTAGATGTTTTGCTCTTGCGCTTTATCTAAATGGATTGAACGTGTTTTTAAGGATTCACCTCATTGTAATGGTATACAGTAATTATAGATAACGGCCGACTCTGCCCTCTAGTGGTAGCAGAATTACACATACAAAATAAACACAAAACTTTTTTTTTCTAAGCGCAAAGGATGGACCATATGTTTTCAGATTATTACAGATGCGAAATAGCAAACCTCAACGATAGAATTTATGTGAAAAAGAATGAAATTAAACCTTCGCATTTAACCTATAAACGTATA
The DNA here is from genome assembly GCF_003711565.1 of Takifugu flavidus. Taxonomy (NCBI): domain Eukaryota; kingdom Metazoa; phylum Chordata; class Actinopteri; order Tetraodontiformes; family Tetraodontidae; genus Takifugu; species Takifugu flavidus. Next base: position 7,644,192 of record NC_079532.1, read on the forward strand.
CGGAACACCGTTGCCCTCTGCTGGGAAAAATGTGTAATTACACCAGGTAAATTCAAAGCGCAGATTTGACGTCGGGACTCAAACTAAGTGATAAAATTGTACAGACCACTACTAATTAAAAAAGGATGGAATGAAGAACATCTTTAGTAGGAGAGTAACGAAATAAATACAGGCGTAAACAATCTGACATGGCAGGAGTCATGGGATAATCTGTAAATCGACAGGAATTCATCAAAACATTCAAATGATAAGTTTAAGGAGGGAAAGCAGAGAAGTTATTAGTTTATGTGGCATTTTCACCAGGGCAAATATGAATCTTTTTTATTTGTCTTTGATTATGCATTATTTAAAACATGCGTTGAGGCAAAGATTGTACAGATCAAACAATAAATCAATATTTAAAACTCTGTCATTGTTGGAAGCTCAACCTTGATCCCAGAACAGCCTAAATTTTTAAACAGCCTCAAACGAGTGAGGAACTCTCAAAATAATCCAGATCAAAGCGCCTTTTTATCTCAGTGGTGCACAGACTGTAGCTGTTCCTCTTATTCTGCTAATGGGAACAAAACAACGGCCCTTCCACACACCATCCAAAATAAAAGAATTTCATTCACACCTGTGTCTGGAAGGGAGGTGTGTTTGCAGTGTTCACGCACTCATGTCCTATTTAAGTTTCGCTCTTTCTGTGCACGACCTTTGGCTCTCAAACAACCAATCAAAGGCTTCCTCCCAGTTCACAGAGGTCAGAATTAATGGTGTCAGGCACCAGCTTGGTCAGAGAGATGGCGCCTTCTTCGTTGTCTGTAGGCTAAAGTTAATTTCAAGCCTGGGGGAGAGCCAGTGCACATTTTCTCTGTCACACCTAAAGACTAATGAGCCCCCCACCTTCATGAATAAACAATGAAAACAAATGTGCAGAGGAGGTAATGGCAGGGTTCGCATCATCCTGCAGAGCACTTGTGATTATTGATGGGAGGCTATGGGATGTCCTGTCGTGGGAACATTTCAGAACAACTGGTGATCTGGTGATGGAACCGGAGCGAGCATGGAGACATGAGCGATTAAAAATACTCACAACAGGAAACAACATGGACATGGACAATAGATGGACATGGACAATCGGCGTCATCAAGACATACGATGTGCGATGTGCCTAAACAACCGCCCCTCCATACACGCCCCCCTCACACCCTGGAAGGGGCATCCTGTGCAGGGAGAGGCTGTAATAAGGCTGTCACACAGGGACACAGCCTGGTCACACTCAGAGGGTGTTTGGACGTCCGTCCCAGCTGCTGCAGCCACGTCCTGCAGGACAGACAGGAAGTAGTGGGAGGCGGGCGCTTACACGTGCACCTTCAACAGGGAGGTAAAGATTAAAACCTCGTTGGGTTCCGTCTCCACGAGTCTGTATTTGTTGGACAAACTTTTTTTTTTTGGTTGTCAAGATGTTTAAGAGCGGTCTGGAGCGTTTGTGAGTTCAGTGCCGCTCTGACCACACAGACGGACATTTTTCGTGGTAACTCCAGGGACGACATTAAGCCTGGGAGGAAGCCAGTGGTGCTTTATCAATCACAGCAGGTATGTATTTCCCAAGCAGGGGCTCGGCGCTGGGCTCAAATATTTGCTCAAGCGGGGATCCTGGGTGGGAGCGTGGGAGAGGACAGGAGAGCCACTATGCAACAGGCCGAACGAGGGCAGGTTAACGCGCACGGAGACGCAGAGCAGCAGGACGCAGCAACAAGTGCAGCAGACGACAGGACATTGACCGATGATGTAACGAGACATGTGAAATAAGGCGCACCTCAGAGACCCTGCAGGACGTCCCTGCTTCTGTTTGAGCCCCTTACGGAAGGACCGAGCATTCACCGATGCTTTGCTCAGGGGTCAGGTGAGAACAGCCTGGTTCTGACCAGCACAGAAACAGGACACACAGGAGACGCAGACAGACTCAGTCTAAGGCAGCTGTGAGATCTGACAGATTTGCCCAGAGTGGCTCCTTCCAAATGCTCTAATCATGGTGGACCATCTGGGAAACAACTGGGCCGTGCATTATCCTCCGGAACGAGAAGAATACGGGCAGAAGAACCATGCTTTTGATTAAAGAGACCCGAATAAAGGTCAAATCAGGATTTTATGAGCCTGCAAAGGCCTGTGTACACACCGATACCTTTCAGGCCTCACCATGCTAACCAGCTAGCAACACTAAGGTGTATTGATTTATTGCCCTGTTTACTTGTTGTAAAACACATTCCTGAGCCATCATCCATCCCAAGACTCTGTCCTTGGACCGTGGGGAGACACTGGAGGACCTACACAAAGAGAGGCCAAAATCTTCAAATGAGGGGAAAAACCTCCGAAAAGATTCTATCTTTGGATGATGTTTGTTCCCACTAAAGGTCAGAGCACAATCTGCAGGAACCAAAATGACCTTTCTTTAATCATCAGCTGTGTGTCTTTGTGCTCCAGCAAATTCTTAGCTTGACCTTACAATACCTTCAAAATAACGCTGTTCAAACAGTTTACCATTATTTTCTCTCTTTTTTAAAAACTCTGGTGCTGTAAGGACCCCGATAAAGGCTAAAAAGGTCATAAAAGGTCCTGGTACGATGGTCATAGGTTCCATCCCAGGCCCCAACATTTAGCGTTTTAGCTGAGACACACCTGTTTTTATCATAAAGATTCTGTCCCTCCAACCAAACGGTGTCTGGTTGCAGATCAATCGAGGGAATATTCAAGTTCAACCACTCTGTCAGCAGGAAAGCAGAGACACACACAACAAAGAGGCTTTTGGTCCTCAGATTTACCCTGTAGGCTACATGCTGACCAATTAAACCCAAATCTCGTTTGGACGGTGATCTAATGGTGAAGAAACAGTACAAACGCCTTCTTTGACTGACAAAAAGGTTGTGTCTAAAGTCTGGAAGATGTGTCTGAGTACACAGCAGCAGCAGAAGAGCAGCAGCAGAGCATCAGCAGCAGCAGCAGCAGAGCATCAGCAGCAGCAGAGCATCAGCAGAGCAGCAGCAGCAGCAGAGCATCAGCAGAGCAGCAGCAGCAGAGCAGCAGCAGCAGAGCAGCAGCAGAGCATCATCCTCAGCAGCAGAGCAGCAGCAGAGGCAGCAGCAGGCAGCAGCAGCAGCAGCAGCAGCAGAGCATCAGCAGAGCAGCAGCAGCAGCAGCATAAGCAGCAAGCAGCAGCAGAGCAGCAGCAGAGCATCATCCTCAGCAGCAACTGGGCCTTAATCAGCACCCGGGGCAGCTGCAGACATCAGAGGGCCACATATGTTCTGCATCCAAACGCACCACATACACACTTTCCTTGCAGTGATAGCAGATGTCAGGTGACCCAGATATAGGGCAAGAGGCTGAAATTATACTTTAGTTTTCTTAAATCACATCACAAGCACCACACACACACACACACACACACACACACACACACACACACACACACACACACAGGCTGGAGCATAGACAGTTATTGAGTCAGCCACCAGACCCCTTTGAGGCCAGGGGCTGTTCCACTTTGTTGCTCTGTATGTAGCAGCGGCTAGCAGCCAGTGCTAGCTCTGATTCTGGCACTTTCCTTGTGGACTCCGTGTTCTTTTCCTGTGCCTGCATCCTCAGCCTGATTAGGAGTAAATGGAAGGAGATAATGGTGAACTGGGGTTTAAACACTGAGCCAACTCCTCAAATGATGCTCCACTAAATACACATCAGGCACATCGCCCGATCAAGTTTGATTTAAATAAAATCACTGCTTATGGGATTATTTTGCGCTTTATTTTATCAGGGTACAAAGGAGTTTTACCTCGTCTGGTCTTCCCCTGTTATGACTGGATTTTCACTGTTACGTAATCCCGTTTGACATAAGCCCAGACAGGAGCACAGATTACTGCCTGCAGAGACGGGAGAACCTTTCAAATCTGTCACGACGGCGCGGCTGACAGTTCGTGGGAGCTGCCGCTTCTCTACATTTGAGGCCCAGCGACAGCCAACTCGAAGCAGGCGTGTGAAAGGAGGGAGGAGGTGAGCGGGAATCTCAGACTCTTCTCTGGAATCTGGGATTGTCATTCACTTTGGCTGAGGGTCTGCTCATGAAAATGAAAACAAATCCGCCCGATCTTGAAGCCCGTGACATGCTAATCCATTCTCAGATCTCTGATAAGACGCTTAACCAGACGGATGCCCTTAAGTGTCAGAGTCTGAAGCCTCTGGAACTGCAGAGGTGACGCAAGAAAAGAACAATATTGCTGCTAAATTCCAGCAACAGGTCAATTTACTGCACTTTTAGATATCTTTACAACAGTTTGGGGGCATCAAGACGTGTGAATTACAGCAGTATAAATTACTTTGTGAGCAATGAGCCACTTTAATAACACTTTGAATAAGTATAATTAGTGAAACTAATTTCTGTAACGCTATAAAGATGCATTTAAATGCTCTGCCAGCCTTTGGACAGCAACAATACAAGTCAGCATCTCAAGAGCTCCGCTCATAATTGCCAGAGTCTCTTTTGACGGTGATTTCTTGATGAATTATGCAGCAGTTAAAATGGAACCGTCCAACGAAGGCAGACTACACTGCTACAGCGTTCATATTTCGTCCCGCATGTTGGACCAAAGTGGACGGGAAAATAGCAAATCACCCATCGAAGGATGCTGACAGGATGTTGGCAGGTTAAAGATTGACGAGCGCCCGGCCACGCAGCCAGAAACACGCTGTCACCACTAACAGGTACCAGATTCGTCATCAGCGCACGCTAAAGCACAAACATTTGATAAAAGTCATTCATCTAACGAAGTGATTTTCTGGGCATCTTGTTCAAATGATGCAGGAGTGGGAAAATGTGGGATTACAGGCTGCAGAGATAAAAACCTAAAGCGGCCAGATGGCACCGTTATGGAAACAGTCTAATAAAGTCAGAACCACGAACCAGCCGAACGGCCACTTCTCTCTGCTTGGCTGCTGGACATTTTTGTAGATCCAGGACAAGGAAGAACAGGACTGTTGGGTAAATACCTGCTTAATAGTTTGGCTGTACATGCTGTAATGCTGCCTCCACAACAGGATTCTGTTTGAATCCGTCTGCAGCATCACAGAAATGAAGCTGCTTCTGTTCCTTTGCGCAGGTTCTATTACCCCATACGTTATTATCTGAGCCTGCACACAACAAAATACGCTGACAAGACCCGTGTTTCTCCACGATCCTCCTCAATTTCAGCCGCTAAGATGTGGTGGGTGGATTTATTGTCTCTTCAGAAGCCACATTCAGCCTCCAAAATACAAACCACGAATACAACGATGGAGAAAAGGGCAAAAGCTGCAGGAGCAGTCGGCAGTGCAACAAATTTACAACAGGTTGGCATCGACATTAACATGCAAATGCTGCGAAACCTCTCATTTTATGGCAGCAGCGCGTAATTATTCCCTAAACTTCTGGCATTTACGATCGGCTTCCGGCCACCAGGAAACCCCGGAAACAAAGGGGGAGGGTGTTGGCTGTGCTCTGAGAGCAGTAAAACCTGAGTGATTGAATCAACTCCTGCGCTGACCTTCAGCCATTCAAAACTCGCAGCAACATAAAACAATCCCATTCTGCACAGGGGCACGCCTCTCGTGCACGCTGAAATTCTGCACCTCCTCTCCTCTCAAACACAGAGGCAGCCTGAAAGGACGAGCCGATACTCAATGCTCACGCTGTGTGACCGCGGCAGGGGCCGAGACGCACGCCACGGTACGTGGAGAACGCGGAAAAGAGACAGCGACCTCAGGAGTAAATGAATAAACCAAAGATTATCCAGCTCGTGAGTCACTTGTGTGCACTTGCTGACGTCAGGCTAATCATGTTTAATGATCATTTGAATTGGCAGCTTCTCCTCAGCCAAATATCACACAAACCCGTCAACACAGGCAGCGAATATACCCCAGCCAAAATGATGTAAAAACAAACCGAAACAACTGACAGTCTCTTGGGTTATGCAGGCTTTCAGGGTGATTCCTCACATGTCTGGAAACCTGAGCCGGTCAGACACGCAGTCACCCTGCTGAGCATGCTTTCATACAGTTACACGCTTAATGTGTCTCCTATAGGAGCACAAATCGAATATGTGAGAGCGGTTGAGCTTACTTAACAGTGGCTTCTCTTGACTGAGCATTGCTGTGTGAACCAACATATGGCTCAAATCAGCAGCACGGCAGCCAGACAGACGGAGCAGCCACCAACTGCTGCTTGGAGCTCTGCACTGTTAAAGTTAGTGGCCATTCGGGCACTAAAATAAGAAGAATGCCTCATATTTTTACAGTATGTGTCAGTCATCCAACCAGCAACTGCATGTCGCATGTCCTCCGGCACCATTAACATCTATCGATGCAAATATTCCTGCCCATTAAAGTGATCATTACAGATATATTGACCCTCTTTGATCATCATCCTCATCATATCTTTCATGCTTTGCCTGCAGGAGCAGCTGGGCTGATTTTAAAACACAAGTATGATACAGCATGATGTATTGGCGAGTCAAAAACAGCCCCACACCACAGAACTGTGCCTGAATCACAATGATCCACTAATGAATAAGGTCCCCAAAATCTGTTTTTGCACTTGCAGGCTGTGATATAATGCTGGAATTTAAAAAATAAAAATAAAAAAACGCCTTCCAGACTCACTCTCTGGGTAACTGCCACACAGAGCACTTAAAATTCATGAGGAGTTCAAAGACACGGAGAGGATTCAGTGAGGATAATATGGCATAATATATGAAATTTATAGGCTCGGTATCGCAGCTCCTTCAACCGTAAAGAAGCACCGGTGGATTCCAGCAGAGAAATTCAGTCGCTTTCAATAAGACAAGCGATACAACATGTTTTAACTCAAATCCTTGGATTTAAAACATCATAAAGGACAGATGATGAATCGGCGCCGAGCGACAGCCCTGATCACTGAGCAATGCGCTAGTGCAGCGCTGACGTTACGTCGGCAACAAATCATTTATTTCCGCAAATCCCGGTTATAAACCGGGGACACAAGCTGTTGTGATGGAGCAGGGGGATGCAGTGTGTCACCCTCTCTCCTACCCACCCCCAGGGGAGAGGGTGACACGTTCAAACGGAACAAATTTAGCATGTGCCTCTGAAATGGTTTCCAACATTGACTTAAGATGTGTCAGTTTAAACAGGAAGTGGGCCGCGTCTATCCAAAGCTGGAGGTCAGTGCTATTGACTTTTTTTAAGTTAAATTTCATTAAAAAAGAAGCTCTTCCGAACTCTCCAGCTCAGCTCAGAAACAGAATAGGTCTGAATAAATAACAAGAACGCGCCACCACACTTTGCCCGTGTCCGCCTGCTATTTGCTCAATATTTCCGAGTAATCATTAACTTTTGTGGTCCACTTCTGCAGCGCAGAACCTGTGAGCAAAGGTTCCACAATTATCCCCAGACAGTATTTTAAAGTGAGCATTTTTCTGACAACTTTGGGAAGTGAAGACTTGAAATCCACAGATATTTTAATCCTGCACAATTATGCATGATTTCTGATGATACAGGAAGAGGAAGTGCTTCAAATTCAAAAGACTTGTAAATAGGTTTTGGTGTCACGATGGACGTGTGGGGAGGGCGGGTGTTAAACTTACTTGATAAAGCAACGTGCACCTTCAAAAGTATATCCTTCTTCCCATCCAGTGGGCAGGTCTATTAAAGAGGTACAGCGGAGAAAAAACGTGAGTGCAAACTGGTGGGACAAGCAGATGTGTGGTAAATAACGTGTGATGCTTCCCAGCTGTCAGGCTGCACAATCAAACGCATATTCAAAAACATGTTCATTAAAATGTTACATCAGATAAATAAAGCCTCATCAAACTGCATCTTCAAAGCAAGGCTCCAGTCATTTTGAGATATTTTCTATAAAGAATGTCATAAACTTTAATAACTTCCTTCAATAACTTAAAGAATGCTCAACTATGGGAAATACTCCTGTAACTTTCGCCGGGCTTTAATACAAATAAAGCCAAGAAGGACTATAAATGAAAACTTAAGGAGAAGCCTGGCTTAAATATCATTACATTTCCAGCCAGGCACTGACCAAACAGTCAGTATTGGTAGACTCATTCAAAATATCACGTGCACTTTGTGCACGCACCTGTAACGTCACACTGGGGGCAGATTCAACGTTAACCTCCAGAAACACCCGGAAAGTTAAAGCAGTCTGCAGGATTTCAGCCCAATATTGACATTAAATATTGGCCTGGGGGGTTAAGGGATGAAAAGTGTTAATACTCTCACAACCCCCAACCCTTTCATTACTCTTTTAATACTTTTATTTTATATATATAACCTGTATTGCAGTTTGGAGTTCAAGCTTTAAGCCACAGTTTTTCAAGTTTCAATTCATGTTAGAAAAAATTAAAAATAGAACCAATGTGAAAGAAACTTTCTCAAATCTTGAAAAATAAAATAACTATGAAAAGAATATTGGCAAGAATATTGGGCCACAGAGACAAAGATGAAGCAACCCATACAAGTGGGAACTGAACCAAAAAATCATCAAAAACCATCATTCAAAATGTCCTGAAAACCCAGACATTTATCCTTAATCTGGAGCAAACGCTGGCATCATATAGGCACCACTGTGCACAAGCCCAGATGTGTCCAGCTGTGCAACCTGATGTGTCCGCTGAGAGGACACTCAAGAAGTCCCCCTACCATCGCATGTCCACCGAAGACACTGTCAGAGGACAGCGCCGTTGCGACATGTATTTATCTATTCATGCCGAGTAAAAGTCAACTTCCTCCGTCATGTTCCTGGATTAGTCTGGGGGGCATCCGAGGTGGGCGTGAGGGGGCCACAGGGGCCACCGAAGCCCGCTCCCACCGCTGTCACAGCCGCCCCCCCAGGACCGAGCCGCGGCAGGTGACGGCGAACAAGAAGAGACACACGAGCCGAACCTGACCCCCCGCGGAGCGACACCTTACCCGGGGTTGTCCTGTGCCCGGTCAGCGCCGCCTCCCCGCTGCCTGGGTGCAGCCAGGTCGTACTCTTGGCTTCTTCGCTGTTGAGAGAGGAGGGGAGAATCATTCATTTTGGCGCCTCGCTTTCCCACCACCGCGAAGGCGAAACGGGCAGAAACGACCGGAGCCGCGGTCCATAGCGGGGTAATTACTTAATGAAGAAGAGCCGTCCGTCCCGAGTAACCCCGTAACTCCAGGAAGGAGGCAGAGAAGAAGCCCACTCCGGCTGTAGTTCCGCCGCCATGACTGCTGAGACTGTGGGACAGCCGCGCGGCTCCGCTCTCGCGCTGGCGGCGCGTACACGGAAACCCTGGCAACGGCGGATGGAGAGCGCAGGGGGTAGGAGTCCACAGGGCAGGGCAACAGTCCCCGTCATGAGGCAGTTCGTTCACACATCAAACTGTCTTCGTGTCCTGGAAACTTTTCCCCGCTGTTGTCGCGGGTTTTCTGCAGGCTGGTGGATTCTTGCCTTTTGTGTGGTCGCTGATAACGATTATTCTGAACAAAGACAAGAATCGGAAGGATGTACAACAGCAGGGGCAGGGCAGGATTAACCTGCCAGGAAGCCCCTGGGCAAAAATTGATCTGCTGGAACCCATGCGGTGTATGTTTTTCCCATAATGACGCCAGGCAGCAAAACTAAGGAGGTGCCAAAGGATAATCTGGAAAACCCTGTTTTATATTGTGTCAGTGTTTATAGTCCTTATCTTGAACAACCTTGACACTGTTGATTTACTCGAGAGGACTTGACACCCCCACAAAGGAAACCAAAACATTCTTCTACAAGAAAAATCTGAATGTGCCACTTTTGGGCTGGTTTTTTTTATTTTTGGTTTTTATATTGACCTTTGACACCAATTCCTTTATCACTCCCACACTGGACAACAAGACTGTTTGTCATCCATTAACATCTGGCTGTCATGCAGTAAACACGGTTATTTATTGCTCTGGTTTTGATTATTCTATTCAGTATTATCTGGCCCTGACTCCTCAAACACTTCATGGGAAAGATCCCTCCATGGGCTGGCAAAAAGGATCCATCCAATCCCAGATGTAGGAGTTACAATTATATTTAAACTAATCAACCTCACCCAATGCATAAGGCCCTACTGAGCTTCACTATTAGGTCTTGGTCTCCGCCTCTCTGTCATTGTGCTGTGAAACTGCAGCGTCAGCCTTTCAGGCCATACAAAGACAAGTCATCCAACACCACCATGGCCGGGCTGTTTTGCTGGCAATGTGACCCATTGTCTTCTGGACACATGGTAAGCTGCTGTTTTTGAGGCAGCTGACGAGGATGGTGGGAACTGAATGTATCTACTAAATGCCAGGTCATCCACTTTCTATAACAGCGCAGGCAGCAGTCAGAGGGTTGGATATTAACCCTTCGTTCATCGCTGACTGGCGAGAGTATTGGTGGTGCATTGAGCATTGGCCAATGCACCTGCCAGGCAATCGAAGATGATAACCGTTTGCTGTAGTTGACCAATGTGCACAAAAGCGTGTCAAACAGTTTTATTACTCTTCTAAATTCTAAAATGAATAGATGGGTTACTGGTATGACCTCTTCAGGGATTTCTACAATAAGATCCACTGGGTGGAAATAATTGGATTAGATCCCAATACCTGCATGTTGACGGACACCTGTGGGATTTGAATGTCAGGTAGACGACACGACTGCATTTGTGCCTCATAATTTACTACCCTTTGAGTAGTAGTGGGCCGTTTCTCCCTGTTAGAAGAAAAAAAGCATCTACGTAACAGCAAAAGCTTTGCAGCAATAAGCACGTTGCTACAAGTGGGGCTCATTTGCATCCAGCGCTGTGGATCTGACAGCATTCTTATTGTGCGGCTAAGTTAAAGCCCACGTCTGCAGGACCACGATAGCCTCCTCACTGTGGTGCAGCAACGTCATCAAATAATTCGCTGGCTCAACACAAGAGCCAGATGTTTGTTTTCCTACATAGAAGAGGCGCTCGAGGAGGACGTCTGAGTCTGTAAACATGTGGAACAGTGATTGATCAAAGCGATTCAACAGAAGACAGCGGCCGGTTTCTCTGAGATCTACTTAACTGAGACTGTTGGATTAGAAGGAATAATATTTGCACACATACCAATTACTGTTAGTGAGTTTGACCTCTGCAATTGGCCCATCCCTATTCTCCGCACCAGGGGAGTATTGGAGTTGGGGTGCCTTGCTAAGGGCCACCTCAGTCTTGGGATTTGAACTGGCAACCCTCCGGTCACAGCCCCATTCCTATCCTCTGAGCCACGAGCTGTCTTGATGTGATGCAAAGCCCTAGTGATTCTGAAATAGATGTGAAATTTACAATAACATAAAAGAAACATTAGAAGAACAAAGGCTTCCTCAAAGACACGACTCATCCTCCAAAAATATTAAATCATGTCCTAAGGAGGAGCGTTTGAATACGGAAGTGAGAGCGAATCATTATGAAGTGCACGGGGCTCTGGGATTGTGCAATGCATTCTTACATAATTCCTCCGTGCGAGGAAAGATAAAGGTTCTCTCCTCGGCGACAGAGGCTAGACTGGAGGCATCCGAATATAATTAATGACTGCGCATTATCAAACAGCTGTCTGAGCCCTTTTTTTGTGCTAGGAGCTTAGCAGCAGCCTTGTGTCTGTCTTTAAGTATGAGGTAGGCCCTTCTCTGCTAGAGGCTTCTACACATATTTATCCAAATCGCGGCACGTGTATAGAAATGACACAACTTCTGGATTCAATGTTGTCATTCTTGGCTTCTGCACATCCTTTTCTTCTTCTTATGCTGGACAGGCATCAGAAAGACATCAACTTCCTTTCTAAATATCATAATCTGGCCTTCCAGCAGGCGCTGTTTAGAGCCCCCTCGGTATTAATAATGAACGTGCATCCTTCTGTCAGCATCATAAACCGCTTTATTAATGGCTATTTGTGCTTAGCGAGCAAGTCTGCTGTGAAAGACTCACTTTAATCTTTCGCACATGACTTGAGTGGCTCTCTATTGATTGCGGCTCGCACCATTAGTCAAAACCCCCAACCCTTTCATTTAAGTAATGGAGAAGATTATTAGATGAGATTGGCCAGTTTGTCAGGAGCTGGATCAGGTTGGAGGGTCGCTCTGTTGTGCGGCCTGGCGCTGATGTGCCCCCCCAAACACGCAGTGCTGATTACAGCTCATCGCTTCTGCTGATGCCATAAATCCAACCTCTTGGTTTCATCTTCACAAGGGCAAGGCTTTGCTTCCACCCAGCAGCGTGTGCATGCTTAAGTGGAACATTATAGATCAGTTTTAGCAGAACTACTTTGGGCTGTTTCAAAGGCGGGATTATCCGGTGGCGAGTCAAATTCCCCCACACTCGTCGGGGTGGTGAAATACAGTGTCATGGAGGAAGAAACTTTATTTCTTACTTAAAAAAGAGGCTAAGGATACAACAAGAACAACAACATAACAACCGCAGAGGGAAATGTCAGCTTGGCGTCCTCCCCTGTTGACACACATCCTGTGTATGATGGGAAAGAGGAGCAGTGTGACAACAAGTCATGAGCAACCTCACAGGCCCGCCGGTGTCATGGGAGCCTCAAGTCCTGGAATAAAACTTTGGGTCAGATGGCTTGAATCCTCAAGTGTAACAGTGATTTTTCCAAATAAATCAAATATAAAATAAGTCACTTTCACATGTCGCAGTAAACACTAAATCACCTAAAGGGTCCTGATGACTTCAGTGTCAGCCGGCGGCTCTCTTTGGTAACAGAAGGCAGCTCATCGTCCATCTCAAATTAAGTAACCTTCAAAGTAATTAATTATGTAAAAAAAAGTTTGAACCAAAAGAAGGGAAGGAAGCAAGACGTATGACCTCGCCTTTGACATCCCAGTACACATATTTATGTATGAACATCTGCTCTGCTTGGGGCTATTTTCAGCTTGGCGTCGTTCAAACTCAAGGTCAGAGCAGCACGAGCTGCAACAATGCTGCAGAATCAAAGTTCGGTTAATGTTTTAGTCCCATCCTGATTGAGAGGAGCTTTTAAATTGGCTCATAGTCAGAAGATTTCTGTGGTCACCAATAATGCTGATAAGCCAGTAGAATGTTCTGTTTTATCACCAATTATCTATAAGAAAACCTGAGTAATGTCTTGACAGAACTCTTTGTAGAACTCTCCATCTGTAGCCAATACAAAATCTCAAAACATTGAAGATAATAAGGACAGAGATTACAAGTTCGCATAGGGAAAACACAATTTAATTCCATACTTCAGGTCATAAACACCTTAAAATTGACACCTTGATTTAAATCCAATCATTAGCTTCTGGATTTAATATCAGACCACGCTCTCATTAACAGCTGACTCTGACTGACGTGATTAACTTGAGCTAAATCTCATGATGGATCTCCTGATGTATACTGATGACACTATTGTGTATTTTGCTTATGCAGCAGATTGCATGCTGTGCTGAGTCAGCGTCCAGCGTTCATTATAGCCATACTGTATGAGTTATACACTCAGACGACCAGTGTCAGCAATAAGAAAAAAAAACCAACTGAAGTGAACTGAAAATGACTCTAAATGGGGAAGTGGGACTGAAGGATTGTGGGAAACTTCAATTTGCTCCCTCTTCTGTCAAGAGCAGCACAATATATCAACATCCTGGTATTCACTGATATTACTGCTTTTGACAGGAAAGAGAGAAGATAATGATTCAATTCCATTCCAGGCTAATCCTAACAATAATTCAGTGAGCAAAGCTTGATGTCCATTATGAAAGAGCACTGCCGCATGTGTGTAAATCTGTCAGTCTGTGGTGCACAGCCGAGTCCTATGGCGGGATTGTCTGGGCCACTACACCCGCCCTGTCGCTGAACATGATTGAGTATGCAGAGCCATCTGCTTTCTGCACCGTGGAGCTGACGCAAAGCAGTCCGGGCAGGGGGAGAATTTCTGCTGGTAGCTCCCCTCATCGGCAAGTATTGATTCTCTCTACTTATCCCAAATGGAGGCTGGATGATACGAAGCTACCCTGACCTCACACAGGTAGAGAGGAGGGAGGAGGAAGGAAAAGCTCTTGAATGTTGGAACCGTCACGGCGTTACAGAGCACAGGTTTTCACTAGCAGACACAAAAGCAGACACACACCAGATCAGGTATGGATTCGCACCAAAGAACACGCCGACGAGCTCACAAGCTGCACACCTCTTCCCTCCTTCTGTTTCTCTTGTTGCAGGAAGGCAGTTGATCAGTGCATTCTTGGTAGGATGGCTCAGATTCACCACAGCCCAGAAGAAATGTAAATAAAGGACAACAAAGTCTAAGAGCCAAGGATGGATGGATGGATGGATGATCACAGCTAGACTAACCTGTCTTCTGCCTGTCTTCTAAACTGTCTTCTAACCTGTCTTCTGCCTGTCTTCTAACCTGTCATTACTGCATTAATTCAGCACCGCCTGTGTGTGTGTGTGTGTGTGTGTGTTGCAGCCTGCAGCAGGAGCATAGATGCCCCCCACGTAGGATGTTTACACGCTGTGTTGTATTCGTCTGTCCCATGTCTGGCCTCCGGTTGCTCTCACACTGGGAGTACTGGTAGGAGGGCACAAGACTATTTTGATATGGGAAAATAAAGCTGTGCTAAAATAGCTGCACTGGAACACCAAATGCAAATGGAGTGGAGTGTGAAGCACAAAGAGCACATAGGCAAGGAATTTTTATAGGACGATGATAGATCGTTGCCAAAGAAAACTCCCTGAATGCGTTTCTGCGTACCAGCCTCTTCCCATTCCCTTACGTGCATATCAAACCATAATTCCTTGAACCAAAGACGCCTTTTGATTCAGCATAATCCTCCCAATATGGAGAGCTGGATAGTGACGGCACATAAAGGGATGCCACAAACATTAGGCTGCAGAGTCTTTCGACAGTTTACATCGATCCACAATAAACAGCAAATGTTACTGCAGCTGATGCATGACAACACTGAAATAAGCACCACAGAGCATGAAGCCATACTGCCATGTAATCAGACAGAAAACTCCCTCTAAAGAAGTGATAGCAGGATTTGGAATTGAATGCAAAATTGGGCCCTTAATACCTCATTTGCAAATCATGAATGCTGTGATAAGCAATTGGTATACGTATCCAGCTGGGCTAAATGAGTCTCTAAGAGAATAGCGAGCATCACGGGCACTATTCAAACATCACGTCTCACAGCGAGGATATGAAAGAGACCAAAAAAGGGAATGGCACATTTTGAGAAACATAAATTTAGATGTAAGGAAAAGATCAAATGCGGCAAATTTATTTGGCACACATCGGGTTTAATAAAGAAAGAGGCAGCAAATGCAGAGATCGCATGACAGTCGAAAGGGTGAATCATTTCTATATTAGTCTTGAAACTGTTTGAAAGCAGCCGGCTGGAGTGTTTTACGACGGGCGTCTGTTTACATCCTTCTCTACAGACAGACAGACAGACAGACAGACGTCACCTTGACCATCTGAGACACACCCAACAGGAGGATTACCTGGAGATCTGTCCTGTTCCTGCAGACACACAAGTTCCTCGAGGATTCGGGGACACGGCTCTGTGCCAGCTGGAGGTAGCGCCCGGAAACCCATGTTTGTTAGCTCTGATTAAATGAGAAGAGAGGGCACAAGGGAACATTTACAATGCTACAGATCACCTCGGTTTATCTTAACTCTGCCAGGATAAATGTTTCATATGCTTTCCATTTCACTACAATGCAGGATGTGTGTGATCTGATGCTGCTGGAAAATTGTTTATTGTTGTTTATTTACAACAGATTCCCGGCTGGCTGCACCTCCTGATCCTGAGAGTACGTATATAAATGGCCCTGCCACACTCCATTCTACTACAAGCTAATAAGAGAGGCCTTGATTGAGCGTACTCTGACTGTCATAACAGGTGTTTCACCTGTTTGCTATTAATTACAGCCTGGAGGTTGCCAAGCAACTGACTAATTAGTAGATGCTCCAGAGTGGGCAACAAAATGGGCAGCGGTTCAACTTTCTATCCACTCCATGAGCTGATCTAGGGAACAGCACTGGTAATAAAATGCTTTTGTTTTTCATTTAGCAAATCTCCAGCATAATAACCTCGATATTATTTAACTTAACATATAAGCAGGCACACTGATGAGGCGCCGCTTGGTGCTGGTTAAATGTTTGCACCCTTTGAGATCATAAAGCTGCTGCGCGCCTGCACAGGGAGTCACCTTAAGCTTCATCTCCCTGCTGCTGGCCTGCACGGTGTCATACATACAGATGATCTTGCTCATGGGTAAATATCAATACTTTCACCGGGTCAACGGCAGAGAGGCATGTCTTCTGTGGACCTTCCTGACAGGCTGTCAAACAGCATAAATTCAAAATGTTAGCATCTGACACCTTTTTATGCTCCTGTCAACACATTTTCGATCCTGCCCCTGATGGTGAGACAGTTTCACCAAATCTAACAGCGTAACATCTACAGTGACAGAGATGAAAATGATCAGCAGTTTCTGCAAATATTGCCATGAATAGGTAAAAAAAAACAACCTCTTGTTATCAAAATGGAGCCGTACTGCAGCCTACATGACTGTCAAGTAGCTGAAGCAGTCATCCCACCTTCAAGTGACTGATAATAATGATGATGGTGATGAATGGTGAAACAAACTTATCCAGGGCTCCGTTCTCTGTCCACGTTAGGGGCAGTTTGTGACAGCAAACCCACCAGCAAACCCAGCCAGGCACCCCCCCAGAATCCGAGCTGTCTAATCGAGGGTGGCGATGCTGAATCCTTTAACATGAGCACACGGAACAGGCCGGATGCAACAGCCGTGTGAAGCAGGAGTGAACGCTAAATAGCCTTTTCTGTCACGCAGCCTTTCATCACTCTTGGCAGTCACCAAGGCTAAAAGACACCAATTAATCTCCCGCGGCTATGGTGGGTGCAGAAAGGCAGTGAAAATGGACACGAAGAGCATACTGAGGCAGGTAATCAATGCAGCCTGGAAGCAGCTATACTAGAATCCTGCGGTTAATGGGATAATTTGGAAGAGTTTTAATTAAATTAGCACTCTTCTTCTTGTTGAGCTCTAGTAATACTTTAGCTATACAATTTGTTGGTCAATTTATTGGATTCATCTTGGAGTAAGTGGCTTAAGAGCCTTTTCCACAATTAGCAAAATCACAGCCAAAAGCATAGAAGTCATTCGAAAATGAGGATTGCTTTTGCAGGACTTGTAGGAGAAGTGGTTTTCTTCTGACTCCGAGCATCCTCTACTAGCTTCTGACTGATTTCATGGCAGGGACCTCTCCTGTTTACCAACTGGCCACCTGTTGCTTCAGATCAGCTTGGTCAGACTTTGAAGCTTGGACAACATAAACTCTGCTAGTTGGTTACTTTGCTCAGCAGATGGCCATTGGCTCAGGGCTGTATCAGTATCAGTGGAACAGGGAGAAATATGAGCATGAGGTGTCAATTTCTGCTTCCTCTTTATGGAACACAGTTGGCAGTGTTCTAAATTACACTTTGGCCTTAAGAGCTAAAAACATTTTTTTTCTATTGTTTTCCCAAAGATGCTCCTGAATGCTGAGCAACAGTGAAGTGCAGCCATCTGATTAAAGCAACTCTTCAGAATAATGAGCCCATTATTATTATCATACTCACGGCAAC
The DNA here is from genome assembly GCF_003711565.1 of Takifugu flavidus. Classification (NCBI taxonomy): domain Eukaryota; kingdom Metazoa; phylum Chordata; class Actinopteri; order Tetraodontiformes; family Tetraodontidae; genus Takifugu; species Takifugu flavidus. The sequence goes on from NC_079532.1 coordinate 7,661,866, forward strand.
AAATACCGGCATGTGATATTTCGGAGGTGTCCAGGTCAGTTTTTACATTTGACAATGTACCTGTAGTTCTATCTTGGACTGAAATACTTAATCAAAAGTAATTAGTTGGGGTTTTTATTTTTATTATTTTTTTTACATTTTTTGAGTTCTGTAGGACTGTCCTAGTTTGAGATTTTGTGTTTTAGATCATCTGCATCAACCGTGCACAGATGCCAAGGCTCACAACTGCTCACCGCCCTCGTTACATCAGCTATTATCGCTGGCATTGCGCTGTTTGACTCACGTAAGCCAGTGAATACCAAATGAGCCAGGGAGCAACCAGCTGGGAAAAACGGAACCTGGTTTGCCCCAGTTCCCCCTTGCTAAATTATAAAGTCACATTTCCAAAGGTCTCTGCTCTGCTCGTCCCAGTCACGCATCAGGTGGGGCCAGAGAAATCAGTTATATCTGCACGTCCAAAGAAAAGTGATGATTCACTCCAAGAATCACAGGGCTCTGGTGCACACACACACACACACACACAACACACACACAAGAACTCCAGCATGCAGAGAGGGAGGTGCAGTGATGCAGAGACGGGGCCACATACAGCGCTTCATGGTCACTGCCTTGGAATTATCACATCAGATTCATTTTGCCCAATGGTTCTGACAGAGGTTGAGCCGTTCCAGCCCGGCGTGGACAGGAATGACTCCCGACTGCGACCACGCAATGGCCACTGTTGTGCACCAGTGATTTCCCAGCACACCAACAACAGTCAGCTTCACACAGACGACCGGGAAGCTCTGGTCGCTGGTCAGATTGGCTAAAACAACCATCACGTTATCAGTGGAAATGTCCTCTCTGACTGTTGCAGCTCAGGTTTTCCCTGCTGTGCCTGGGAGGTTTGGGAGAACGTGAAATTAATACCTGTCACAACTTTACGGTGCTCTGTACCCGATCTGCATTCATTTGCATGATGCATTCAAACAATTCTCTGTCGCGACTCTATCACGCAGCCGATTCCGAGGCGCATCAATTCACCGTTCTGTTGTCACAAACAAGATGACAAACAAGCAACTACCAATGAGGCAGAAAGCTTCCACATAGCACACACTATTTGCTCTGAATTGACTGCCTAAATTATTTTAAAACTGCAGCTAAAACTGTCATTAGAAGCATTGAGTGAAATTGATTGTGGGGATTTAGCTATTTAACTTAACACGTTTGCATTCAGAGTAAACTCAAATTAGGTCTGATCTAATTTAGATTTATTGGCAACTTTACCATACAACTAATGACTAATAGGGTGTAAAATCATCAAGTGCCACTGATTTGATATACTCCAAATTCCATACAATATTTAACATTAACTACAATATATAACATTTAATCATATACTCCAGACTAGACATCAAATCCAATTTTAAACTGGATTAATTTAATATATTAACCAAGGTGGGTTTTACATATGACTTTCACCGACCATTTAAACAAATTAACATTAAAAAGAAAGATATTGTCACGGAAATGCTAAATGGCTGTAATCAACAATATGTATCATGTACGTTATGATTATATGCAATGATGTGAAAAGATGAACGTGATACACATTTTTAACCTCTGATGGTTAAAAAAAAGAGTACAGTTGGAGTAAGAAAACAACTTTATCGGACGACTTAGTGAACAAGGTCGTGAACTTTTCATGAGTTGTTAGCATGAATCTCTCTCGCGCTTCCATCACCTGTCCTCGAGCTCCATAGCAACGGTTTCGCGGACTTCCCTAGCAACCACCTGGCCAGAATTCTGACTATTTTTATGTCCCGATAATATTTTTAGCACGTAAAACGTATGACTGCTGACAATTGAGGAACAACTAAATCTGAGGTAGCTAAACTCTTGTTAACGTGCTAACTTTTTATTTTTATTATTATTTTTATTTTTATTTAATGTTTGAGAGGATCCGATGGCCGTTTGTTAGCAGTTACCTTTACCGAATACCACACACCGCATTCCGGTAAACAGGTTCGATGAACGATGCTTTCATGGAAGGTGGGTAAAGACAGAAGAGCCGGTCGTGTCGGGCACGCAGAGGGCGCAGATGCGGCTGGAGCCCGGAACACCGCTGGGGACCCGGCGGTGTTCCGGGCTTTGCAGCCTCAGCTGTCGGCTGATGAAACATGCGTGGATGGAGGAAGATGCAGAGAGGAGCTTCAGCCTACTGACAGACGAGCAGAAAAGTCGCAAAAACATGCTCCCCCCCGTCTTTTGCATCTGGCACAAGTCGAGAAAAGGTGCAGCGTGAAGGACCTGGCTGCTCTCATATTCTCTCTCATAAGGTTCAAAAAGAGGCCTTGGAAGACAGGAGCCTGCTTTCAAAGTCATTGTTTCCCTTATACTGTATATATTTTGGGAGCAAGTGATGTGTTTTGCACTTAGAAATGCTTACAAGTGTTGAAATATGTATGGAATGGCACAGTAAAACATCCCCGGGGTTTTACCACTTTGAATTGATCTAAATTCAACATTCTGAGACAGTTGTTGATGAAAACTTTATGGAAAAGATGCACAACTTTTTTTCTTAACAAATTGGAACTTCCTGGATGTTAATGTCGTCACAGGAGATGTTTAGGAAAAGCAAGCGCCCATCCACCAGGAGAGCCGAAATCCAGCATTTGTACCAAAAATACTTGTCAGGCGAGACTTTGTCTGTCAGCGACCTCCTCAAGTTTCTGCACAAAGAGCAGATGGAGCTGACGGCAGACGAGCACACCGCAGAGGGTTTGATCAACAGATATGAGATCGAAGAGTCAGGTAAATGAGGCTGCGATTCATCAGCAAATGTGGGCATCCTAACTCGCGCCTCCCTCCTCCGCCAGCCATACAGGCCAAGTCCATGACGTTCGAAGGCTTCTTCCGGTACATGGAGTCCAAAGACTGCTGCGTGTTCAACCAGGCTCACACATCAGTGTACCAGGACATGGACCAGCCTCTCTCCAGCTACTTCATCTCCTCCTCACACAACACCTACCTGACGGGGGATCAGATTGTAGGAAAGAGTCACCTGGACGCCTATGTGATGTCGGTCCTATTTTGTCTTTAAACATTTTCCCTCTTCTTAACAGTTCTTGGTCTTACCGATGTGTTTGTCGGTGTGCACAGTGCTCTGAGGAAAGGGTGCCGCTGCCTGGAGATCGACTGCTGGGACGGGTCAGATATGGAGCCAGTGGTCTACCACGGTTACACCCTGACCAATAAGATACTCTTCAAAGAGGTCATCGCCACCGTGGAGCAACATGCCTTTGAGGTAATGCTGTCAGGGCTGGTTTTGATGAGACTTGATGTTGGTCACTGCAGATGAAGGTGGAATCCTGATAGTTGGTGTCATGTGATCTTGTTTTTAAAGAGGTCTCCTTACCCCGTGATCCTGTCATTAGAAAACCATTGCAGTAAAGAGCAGCAGGAGATTATGGCCCATTATCTCATCTCTATCCTGGGGGAGAAGCTACTGAGAGCTCCCATAGATCACCCAACCACTGGAGAACTGCCCAGTCCAAACGTAAGAATGTGGCCAAGGCAGAGATGGATGATGGTGTTTGTAAGAATCCTTGTTGTAGTTCACAGCAAAATGAGGGAAGTTAGAGCATTTCATCATAAAGGGCATCATTAGTCTCCGTCTGAGGCTCCTCTCTGCTACACTGGGACCAGGGGAGTCCGAATCACTCAGTCAATAATCAAACCTTAAGTGTAGGGCTTATCCTCAGAAGTGTCTGTCATTATCCTGCTGCAGAAGCTCTTGAGCTGATTGTCCAGTTGGGTTTAAACTGGGGCTTAAATGCTGTAAAATCAAACCATCAAAAAAGATGCAAATGCAAACACATCTGTGCTTATCACACGTAAAATTGGAAATTGGAATGGAAACACACATGCATGACATGCAATTAATGCAAATATGAAGCAAAATATGTGTCTAATGTTGCTCTTCTGCTGAGACTTTCAACCTGTTTTATCTGCATGAGCAGAAATCCGACAAATTCAGGTGATTTTTCCATAAAACAAGATTAGGTTAGATTAGGCGTCTAATGCATATCATCCTTGGTGGTATTTTAGAGAGCCAATTACTTAATTTCCATGATATGAGCTCTTTAAGGCTTTTCCTGCAGGCACAGTTCCAGTTATTTTTGCATATTTTGCTGCGGTTTGATTCCAGTATGTGATCCTGAAAGGATGATTTCCTCTCCTGATCATGGAGCTGCTTCCTCGCTGCGATATTAGCATATATCATAAACGGATTTAAAGACAGTTCTGGGGCGACGCTGCGCCGAGGTGCGACTGCTACATCTGCCGCTTCCCATAAACGTATCTGCGGAAGCTGCTACAATCCGCTTCTTGGAGAAATCAGCACTTTCTTTGTGTACGGGGTTGATGATGCGACAGGTGAATGACGCAGCAGCGCCGTGGCTCCTGTGTAAGTTCTGTGTATGAATCTGTGCCGTCTGTAGGACCTGAAGCATAAGATCCTCATCAAAAACAAAAAGGTAAAGCCTAACACAGACGCAGAGGAGAGTGTAGATGAGGGTGAGGAGGAGGAAGAGGAGGAGGAGGAGGAGGAGGAGGAAAGAGAGGAGAAAATAAAGTTCTGCCCTCGTATAATGACAGGGTCAAAGATCAAAGTAAGTAAGACCGGAACAATCCAGCAAGATACTATAAAGATGGGACTCTAAGTCATGACATGGGTGCACATCTGCCAAGTAAGCCAGTAAAATTGGCCAGCATATTTTGGTCAAAAAAAGAAGAAACTGCTTTGTAGGTTTGAACATGTGACATCATCAGTAAAATGGCAGCTGGACTTGAACCATAAACCTAAATTGCACTCAGTAAAACAACAAATTTCCTCAATATGATGTGCATCAAACTCTTGAAGGTATCCAATAGCAGATATTGAATTATGATATACACAAATACTGTACAGACTAATTCAGATCAGTATTTATTTACATTATTTACAGTGTCTATACTGCAAACATGTAGATCCTAAGTTGCTGTTTTGGTAATTTTCTTTAATGTAATAAGTAGAAGAAGAAGGTGGTGGTGGCGGAGGCTTTATCAGACCTGGTCATATACACCAGGTCTGTGAAGTTCATCAGCTTCAGATACTCCAGGGACAACCAGCACAACTACGAGAACACGTCCCTCGTAGAGACCAAAGCCCGAAAGCTGCTGAAAAGCTCAGGTAAGATCTGAGCTTTTTGGACACTTAACTAAAGCCGAACAAAGAAGTAAATCATTTCATCTACAGTTATATAATCAGGCTGATGATCTGTAAAGATCTATAATTGCATCCATCAAAAGATGTTTTATCTGCTTCAAGATTCTGAAAAGTCTTTTCAACACCTACAAGAAGATTCTTGTTTTCTTGGAATAGCTGGAATAACATGAGTTGGGTTATTCCGCTGCTTTAATACACGTTTCTAAACTCAAAAGACAGTGAATCACAGACAGCTTCTCTTCCGTGAGGCCAGCACGTGTCTTTTAACCCCAAAGGTGCTTTACCTTCTCTGTCTCAGGTCCAGATTTCATCCGTCATAACCAGAGGTTCCTCAGCAGGATTTACCCAGCAGGCTCCAGGACTGCGTCTTCAAACTACAACCCTCAGGAGTTCTGGAACGTCGGCTGTCAGCTCGGTAATCCAGACGGAGCAGAATCAGAAATCATATAGAAAAAGACAGTTACACTTTCTTTTTTCTTCCCTTCACAAGCGTGTTGCAGAGTTTCTCAAATCCTTTTAAACGTCTGATGTAAATCAGCATTTCTTGATCATATAACGATGAAACTGGGCCTGTTTCTATTTCAGCCGAGAGAGAAACACATCACGCTCATTCATTCATCCATTCATCAGTCTTCTGTAGACCAGCAGTTATTTCCAGTGGGGTTCAGAACCTCCTCTTGAAGTCGATTCTTCAACGTGGTCAAAACAGAATTCAATTCAAATCATTTCTTTGAGTCCTTTGTGTGAGGAGTTCGAAGATCATTTTTCTTAACAAATGCAAAGTAGTCGGTGGAATTGCAAAACTTCAAAGGGAACAATGTGGCAGTGTCCTGCCGATTGAAGAGAAAAGCTCGCAGTCTGTTTTCCCCCGCAGCAAGTTCCCCTTTCTTTTGATTTGTGTGCCCCCCCTCCCTTTAAACTAGGTTCTTTAGATTCAGATGTGAGCAGTGTCATACTGTAAATATTCTATCAAAACAGGAAATAAGCCCACGCCTGCCCTCTCGCCTGATCTGACAGAACCGGCACGGTGCTGTTGAGTGTTTCCACTGCAGCCCTTCGCCCAGATGCTCTGTCAGGACGTGAGCTGATCAGGGTTCAGAATGCTGCTGAGACGGCAGCGGGAAGCCGTGCGTTCCAAAAGCTAACATACCAACGGCACTTTGGTGCAAACATCTACATTTGAAACGCACCTGTGAAGGCAGGGCCAGAAGAAGTGAAGCATATCACAGAGAGCAGCAACGCACAGCTCACCCTGCAGGAAACTACAGCTGCTGGGTTTCTAAAAGTAGCCCCGTCACAATGAGGGCTCCGGTTTCAGAAACGTTCTCAGCTGGTGTGAAATTTAGGTTCCAACTGCAAAAACAAACCAGGACATGCCTTAATTAAACGAGCTGTGGACGTTCTCACTTTTGTTCCTCTGTCATGTTTCACAGTGGCTCTCAATTTCCAGTCCCTGGCCACTCCTATGGACCTTAACGATGGCCGTTTCCAGGACAACGGAGGCTGCGGCTACATCCTAAAGCCGGCGGTGCTCATGTCCACCCAGGGAGACTTTGATCCCGGCCGCAGCCGGCGGAGCTTCCGAGCAAAACACCTGCTGCTCAAGGTACGTTAACGGCGCAGCGAATAATCCAATCAGAGCGGCTTTATGGATTAAGGGTAATGTTACAGGCCTCAGTGTGTGCCTCGTGTGCACGTATGCATGTGTCTGTGCCCCTGTGGCTTTGGATTATTACTGGGTGTGTGTCTGTTTAATTAGATTAATAAAAGGAATGAGACAGTTGGGAATGTGTTAATTCAATTAGACCCAGGCTGATTAGGAAAACACCATTATCAACTATTTTCAACATCTCCTTAGAAATGAATAGCAGTGTTTGTAATAACAAGTATCATAGAGTCATAAAATTATATAAAGGGTCTTATTTTATTCCCATTTCAGAGATAGCGACTATTTTATTACCACAGCGCAGCGCAGCGGGCCAGAATGGGGGGAAACCTGATATTGCTTTGGGTTGAAAATATAATCGTTTCAAGTCATTTTCTGCTAAAGAGATGGGAAATAATTTGGCTCCATAATTCCCTGTCTTGCAGAGCGCCCACTGATGAGCTATGTTCTTTTTTAAATGAAGTCCCAATCAGAGAAAATGATGAAATATGATCATAGAGAAAACCTTTTAGGCACAAATATAGGCACTTTGCTTTTCATGCCTCACACACCTGCGTCTGTATTCTGGATTATCTGATCTCTCCAGGGAATTCTGGGAATCCTAAAGCTGCTCAAAGTCACCGAGATTCAGGCGGAAGCAGCACTCAGTGGTTTCAGACAGAAAGTTACCGTTACTCAGGATAATATTTAGCATATTTTAACTTTAACAACAGTCTGTATTTCTGTTTATCTTTTATGACATTCCGATAAAGTTCAGGAATACGAGCCTTCTTTAAAGCAGGTGTTTCAGTAGTGCGGCTTCAGGGCAGAGAAGGGAGTGTCACCATTTTAGATGGACAGTGTGACGCTCTCGAACACGGGTCTGTCTTTGATCGCAGCAGGAGCAGCGAAGGCTCAGCGTGAGCGCGCTCGCTCTCCTCCTCTCCTTCACCGCTGCCTCATTTTCCTCCCACTTTCTTTGCTAACCCATCTCTCCTGTGTGTTTGTCTACAGGTGATCAGTGGGTCCAACCTGCCGCTCTCCCGGAGCAGAAAGACTTTAGACCCTTTTGTCAGAGTGGAGATTCACGGGATTCCATTTGACTCGTGCAGAAAAAGCACACATGCTGTCAAAAACAACTGTAAGTACAGTTTAGGCCTGTAGCAAGTGGAGACATTAAAAACTGTCTGCAGAAGAAGCACTATGTGTTTTAGCACTTTATTATTTAATATTACAGTTGAATTTGACTTTAGTTTGAATGGAAATCTGTTGGTGAGGACTGATGCAGCTCTCATTAGCTGCCATTACCTTTGCAGCTCTGAGTCCTTGCTGGGACGCTCACATGAACTTCAAAATCAGGACGCCGGAACTCTGCCTGATCCGCTTCTGTGTGCGAGATCAGACGGGGATCCTGAGCAGCGAGTTTGTGGGCCAGTACACGCTGCCCTTCACCAGCCTAAAGAAAGGTGAGCCACACCGACACAAAAGAGTGAGAGAGGGCGCGTGTGTGTGTATGTGGGGGGGGAGTGTGTGGTCGAAACTCACGTCAGGTGATAAATGACATCAGGGGACACGGCGTGATTGTGTTGAGCGTCTCCACACTGTCAGCACTACTGAAGGTTGTGTCTGCAGCTTCACACGTTTGGCAGCCATGCTTCCATCTGTGTCCTCCCACAGGCTACTGCTGGGTCCCCCTTTGCTCACGAGACGGATGCAGCCTCGATCCAGCCTCCCTCTTCGTCTTGGTTTGGTATTCCTAAAAACAGCCCTTTTTTTTTTTTTTTTTAAATCTGGCACGCATATGCACGAACCCAAAGAGAACAGGAGCAGGGATGCTGCAGATAGACAAACAAACAAACAAGAAAACCCCACATATAAATAAATCAAAAGCAGAATATCCTCAGGTATAAATACCAGTTACATTGTCAGAAAATAGACGTGTCTTTTTTCTGTTCTGCTCGCTCTGCTGCACAGGAAGAGCCCAGAAGGCTCCAGCAGGGCTGAATACACGCCGCTCTCCTCTGAAGAGATCTCGGATGCATGCTATTAATTTCCTTTCATTGAATTAATAATTGATGCGAGTGGAATAATTGTGGTGGTTTTGAACACACATAAGAGTGGCACAACTTTTAGATTAATTGCATATTGCAAACCAAGAGATGCCATTCTCCAATTAAAACCAGTTGAAGCCAGGATCCATTAATACTCGATGTGGAGCAGAGCGGAGCAGCTTCCATGCTTTTCTTATTGCACGGGAGCCAGTTGGGAGTAGTATAAATAGGATTCACAGTGGTATACATTATTGAACCAATTTCAGTGCAGCAGGTCTATTTCTAACCTCCCTCTTCACCAAATCCTATGAATGAGTGGAGAAAAGAGTCTAGAGAAGATGGCATTCAGATAACTTGGGGGCCTGTTCCAGCATCACAGGAAGTGTTTTACCAAGCCGTGTGTGTGTGTGCACATCTACCTTTACGTGCTGGTGCATACTTTTGCATAAGTGGGTCTGAATGCCACTGATGGATGAGATGGAGGGTGGAGGGAGGGAGGGGAGAGAATGTTAACTCACCCCCTAAGGCCAGAGCAGCACCCTTAGCATCCTGCTCTCACACACACACACACACACACACACACACCACACACACACACACACACACACACACACACACACACACACACACCCCAACTGGTAAAGGACATCCAGAAGGTACCAGACCAGCATCTCCTCTTTGATCCCTTATGTCAGAGGACTCCACCAATACTGAGACGGATGTTAATGCAGTTCTGAAAATAAATGTCTGTTTTTACTGGAGATAAATAAATCTACAGACTAATCCACAAATTGCCTTTATTTGATCACTGTTAAAATATAAAAACATAAGTTAAGGGCTTTTTCAAAGTAAACAGTTTCCTTGTCTGAGTTTTGCTCAGACTTGTAACTTCAGTCCTTCGCCAGTCACCTTTGCTCCGGGAAGGTTTATTTTTATGTCATAAATAAGAAGTGCACATTCTTGTCTCTTCAGGATTGGTAGTCTTCCTCAGTGCGACTGCGCCCTCCTGTGGCAGCGTTGGCACAGTGCAGCTCTCACTGAGGTCATATTGCACAGTTCCCGAGGGCAAACCATTTCTCTTTGTCGAGCAACTCCTCCTCCAGTTTAATGTTGGTCGCAGCCACAAAAGTCTTCTTGCTCTTCACTACCACCTCCAAAACCATCCCATAGAGGACAGGAACAGAGCTGTACTCCAGCTGTGAATGATGGGTGCACGTTTTAGCCAAAAAGCAGACTTTAGGATGCACTAAAACATTTTTATCAATTGGACTTTTTTGTTCCGTCTCTTTGGTAACAGCAGAGTTTTTATCACATGTACCCAGTAATCTAACTGGAAGCTCATCAAATAAAAAGGACAGAACTCGTACCAGTTCATTAAAGGTGGGATTGTCGTTGTTGCGGACCACTTTGGTTTTCCTTTTGGAGCGCTGCTTTGGATCCGGCCGCAGCCGCAGCACCACGTAGGCGTCCGGATTAGTTCCGTTGGAATTTTTCTGTCGAGAGAACAAACTGTCAGGCTGGTTGTGACTCACATCCTTTCACTATTACCAGAGATGCAGCCAGAGCAGGACACTCACAATATTCTTCAGGTGCTTCACCAGCACCGAGAGCTTAAAGTTCGAGTATGAAATATAGAGCTGGATCTGAGGACGAGCTAGTAGCACATAAAAGGCAAGAATATGTCACTGTAGTGAGGAGATAAACCTTAAAGACTGTAAACTTGGTTCAGATCAGAAAGTTACCCAGCGTGAAAGTGTCCTGGTCTTTTTTGGGTCCATCCAGGAACAAGCTGCACACAAACTCGTTCTGAGGAGTGAGACATGTTTGCGGGTTAGAAACAGATTTGACATCAAACTGCTGAGACAGATCAGGGGGATCAGAACCTACTCCCTTGCATGGTCCCTCAAAGAGCTGTTTTAAATATTTATTCAGCAGCGACATCCTCTTGCTTTGGTTGAATGACATCTTGTACCAACCAGGAAACCTTTAATGAGGAAGAAGCCGTGAATGCTTCCAGTTTACACTGCCAACGCTCTTGAACGTATAGAGCTGCTGGAATCGCTCACTGAGGCAGCGCAGATTCAATGAAGTATTTCTGCAGCTGCTTGTGGATCCTCTCCAACTGTCCGTAGGTTGTTTCGCTGTTCAGGTATCCGTCATCGATGGTGACCCTCAAGTCGTAGACCTGTGGAATAAAGCAGATCCCTCTCAGAACATTCTACTCAAAGAAAACTGCTCATTAACATCTGGCCTGATCAAAGCCGAAATTAAAAAGGAGGTGTGGGCTCACCGCGTCTTTCCCTCTGAAGGTAAATCCCTGGATGACAGCTTCTTGGATGTTGCTGCTGGGACTGGGGATGCCGTTTCGGGTTAGCGGCTCCTGTTTCTTCCCTTGAGCCATGCTGTGCGTCAGGAAATTAATCTTGACTGCGACGCAGCCCATACTCTCCTTGATCTTCCTGTATCGGAGGGGGGGAGGGGGGGGGGGGCAAAGGATTGCTACGAGATTAACGCAGAGGCCGTTATATGAAATGATTAAAAATAGAAACGTGCATTATTACTTTGTGAAGTAGGACGTGGCCTCCAGGTCGCTGTCGTGAGGTCTGAGGTTGTTTTGGACATACTGCAGGTCGTTACCGTCCTTCAGTTCTGGCATTCCTGCTGGTAACATCTTAAAAAATAAAAACACACACAAATCAGATGGTTTCTATCTGATCTCACAGCTGTCGCCATGGCAATGTTAACCGGTCTCACCAATTCCAACAGGCTGAGTATCAGCGCGGAGCGTTGTCTGATGATGTTGTAGGCCTCACAGCAGAGCTCCACAAAGCGGTGTAAACGCTGGGGCTTCTGCCCCCCACCGGTGATAAAATGCTGCATCTCTGAAGTGAAGATGAATGGCGATCTGTCCCTGCGATGTCAAACAAAGAGTTTCATTCCTCCGCTCTGCGAAGGGCGCCATTTTCCTTCAACCGTCGTGCCTTTTAAAGCTTCCGAACTTCTGCGCGTTGCCCATGATCTTGCCAAAGTCGATGTGAAACATGTGCCCACTGTGCTTCAACATGATGTTGTCGTTGTGACGGTCACAGATGCCCAGGATGAAGGTGGCCACACACCAGCCTGCACAGGAGTGGATGAAGTTCATCACAGCCTGCAGACAGAAGCGTTATTCCTGGTGTGAGGAAACAGCCCCGGCTGTGAAAGCTTGCTTATGGAGACAACCTTGTCGTAGTCCTCTTTGGTTTTGTTCCACATGTGGAACCATTTCTCTAGCGTGTCCTCTCTAAGGCTCCCAGCCAGACCCCACTCCTGCTGGATCTTCCCCAGCGTCACTGCTTCTGGAACCACCTCAACCAGACCTGAGTTTAAACAGAATAAGTGAAAAACACCCAATATTCAGTCTCAGACGCCCCAAAACAAAGAAGGTTCGACCTGCCACCAAAACTGACCCTGGGCTTTGCCCGTAGAGAGACACCTGTAGGTGACCATCCGCAGGTCCAAGCCTTCTTGAAGCCAAACTCGGTCCATCATACGAACGATCTGAAGGACCAGCATGTCCTGCCGCAGGTTATCTCCCGTCTGAGGAATCCGGATCGCACAGTTGATGCTACGTATAATTAAAAGCCCGAGACGGATGACGCAGGCGTATCACAAACCTTGCAGATGACACTGACGTTCTTGGCCAGAGGGTCTGTGCAGATGAACGAGATCCCCAGCGGAGCGGCATTAGAGTTGTACACCTTACAGGCCTGCAGGTAAAGCATCCAAGGAGTGAATGCGCCACATTTTGGGGGACACTTTAGAGACAAGAACGGCAGCAGGCGGTCTTACGTCTACGTCCAGACCCTGTACACGGACTGCGGGGTCAAGCGGCAAACAGCAGCTAATGCCATCCTTGAAGAAGTCTTCGATCTGAGCTGCTTCCTTCTTCAAAATACTCTGAATACACAAGATAAAGAAAGAGACACGGTCAGTAAATGCATCAATAGTACCTTTGAACAATTCGGACCAGGTAAAAAATACTTTTCCCCCACTTTACGTCGAGTCTTTTCAGCAGCCCGGATCTTCTCGGCCACCTGGACGAGCGCTGATGTCAGACGTGTTTCGAGCTCCAGCTCTTTCCTCAGCGCCCGACCGCAGCAGTGCTGCAGCGCGGCCTGGATCTTAGCGAGCCAGCTTTGGTAGTACGGGTCAGTCTGGGCGTCCTCCAGCAGCCTGCCGCAAAATAAAATCAATTAGTCCAAAGCAGTGTTGGCATCACAACTCATGTCACTTACCAGTAGAGTTGCTGGGCAACCTGGATGTTCTTCACTGATCTCTCCAACAGCAGCATCACCAGGGGTCCGTCCAGCTCCCACTCACTCTTCAGAGCCTACAGGACAGGATGATCAGACCCACATCAAACCACAGTGGTTGTGTCACATCTTCTGTGTGCTTACCTGAACCAGCTGTGGCAGAAAGACCTCCAGGTCTCCGTCTGGTACCTGCTCAAAGAAGTGAACCGCTGCCCTCCGCACAGTTGGATCGGGAAAGCTGAAAAAGACGAAGGCCCGGTTGATCTTGTGCAAAACCAATACTCAGACCCAGGAATGAAAGGACACATCCATCACAACCTACTTGTTACTGAGAAGAAAGAGCGCCTCCTCAGGCAGATAGATGGGCCAGTTCTCCACAACAGTGTATATCTCTGTCAGGTCCTCAGGCTGCCACCGGGGGGCTCCACCCAGCAGCAGATGCAGAAAAGTGCTGCTTTTGTCACTATGATAGCGTTTAGTCCAGAGGAAAGTTTTCTCATTTTCTGTCAGGCTACAGAAGGAGATAATGTTCAAAATATGTTGGGTAAAGTTATTAAAGTGTAAACATGACTGTAAGAGAAAATTAAAACCCACAAGCAGAGGCAGTGCTTCTTAGAGACAGCCAACATTTTCCTCTGGAGTTCCTCACTTGGCCCAGTAAACGAGATCATTCCCGGAAGTGCCAGGGGCCGCCGATACTGCCAATCGAAGTGATCTGGAAACTCCAGCTGGGGGGAGACAGGAGGACAAATGACTGAACCGTAACACGCTTGTGTTCCGGCTGAAAAGAGGAAGAGCTGTCCAGCCCGCTGACCTGCAGGACGACCCCGACAGCTCTTTTGTGGCTGTCAGAGAGAGCTGGGGAGGGGGGAGTGGGCAGCTCGGCCAGCGAGGACAAGCTGAGCAGAACGGTCCCAGTCACCAGAGTCCTGCACAGAGTCCATCATCATAGCGGAGATTCATTATATCAAACAGACACCAAATCAATAGGATCAAAACTTTATTTTCCTCAGGCCGAGACTTTAAATATCAATGAAACGCGACACAATGAATGAAGCATGCAGTACGTTAGTGATGGTCCCAATTAACCACATAAATTAGCTTTCAAATGACTAATCACAGCAAATTCTGACGTCAAAACAGTCGTCTCTGGTTTCTTTGATGCTCATCAAGCTGCGATGCATCTGTAGACTACTGATCATCACATAATTTAGTCATTAAAATATCTGAAATTGAACACCACAGAACCTTTCTGGACCCACCTGTGAGTGTACAGAGGCAGCACAGCCCAGCCTAAAAGCTCCGGGTTCTTGCCTCGTTTGGACCCCTTCAGACGGAACGTCAGCATGCACTCATACGGCAGCTGATGCACTGGAACAGGAAACACCATCCTGGGGTGTAAATCAGAGTTAACAGTGTTCCGGGCTGCTGAGCCATAGTTTTCCGGGAAGACTTACATCCGGTTACACTGGATCTTATTTCCATAACACAAGGCGGTGCTGATGTTCTGAGAGATGCCAGTCTCACAGATCTTTGTCGTCCCGTACGTCAAGTCACAGGACACGGAGAAGCACTCGTAGCTTCAGTTAAAGGAACGCACAGAAACGGTAAACAATGAACACAAAACACATCTGCGCACGTTTTGCACGTACCTGCTGGTCCAGCTGGTTTGCAGCTGGTAGAGGGCGGAAATGGTCAACTGGAAGACGTCGGCGTTCTCCTCCACGTCACGGATCTGTCGTTTCTCCGTCGCCTCCTGAACTCTGAAGTCGGACTGGAAGTTGTCAAAAAAGGCCTGCAGCAGTTTGAGCAGAGCGGAGTGGAGCACCACCATAGCTGCAAACAGCACATCACACGATCACGTTAACGCCTCTATTTACTCGGCACCAGCACCAAACTCTCATGGCTGTTTGTGTTAAGATCTCAAACGAGAGTTAAACATACAAGACAGTGTTGACGGTATTCACGTGCGTAAACATTCAAGCCTGGGGGCCTCTTTTGTGTTGCTTTCCAAGGCTTTTGCATTGAGGCTGTGCAGCAAAAGTCGCCTAATCTAAGTGTTTTGTGTGGCACTCAGATGGTAAACAGGGCAAAAATATCCTTCCAAATATCAACGGGCAACAACAAACAGGCTGTTCTGCTGCTCACCCGTTTCACACTCTGTCTTTTCTTCTTGACTCTGTAGAAAAATGAAAACATTTCCAATCATTGAACTGCTGAAAGGCTCAAGACCGAGTTGCAGGTTGAACTCAAGCTACTGTCAGCAGCTCTGAACCTCTCCTACCAGAGTTATGGGATTGACTCGGTTGAGTCTGCCGATGGCTTCCTCCAGCTCCTGAGACGACAGCCCACACAGAAGCTTGCAGATGGTCCGGACGTGATCCACCACCACGTTTACGCTCATCCCGGACTACACGGGCAGACAGAAGCGTCAGAGAGGCCGGCGGACACGCCACACAAACACAACCGCGCACTGTTGTCCTGCCCCTTCCGCCGCTACCGACCTTCGACCTCATCAGCTCCATCATCTCCCTGTTGTAGCTGCTGAGCATCTGCTGCAGATTCAACCTGACAGCAAGAAGGTGGAAAACATGCAGGTAAAAGAAGAGGCAGGCGGCCTGAAACCTTTCAGTGTTTCCCACAAACAGAGTCGCCGCGCGGCCCAGTGTTGATGTTCAACAAAGACGCGGCGCTCATGTGGGAAATCTCACCTGGAAGTGCTGAAAACGCCGGCGTGGCGCAGGTGAGGGTAGAGCTGGCACGGCCGTCTGTCATCCTCCAGCTGAGGAGCATAAAGAGAGCGGTTGGAATGCCACCTGCTGAATCATCCCACTGGGTTTATCTCTGCCCCGTCTCTCATTCAATACAGTGACGTCACGTGTAAACAGAGCAAAAGTCAAGCTGAAGTCAGGGTGGAGGCTTTTACAGCCCTGGTGGCAAACACGAGCCACCTTTCTTGTTCGGCGAGCTGTGGCGGGAGTTTACTCACGTCTCGGGCAAGACGGTGCTTGGCGCCGCTTAAGGGCAGCAGCCGGAGCGGCACGGCCAGCTCGTACTTGTGGTACCTCTGAATGGAGTCGTGCGTGCCCAGCACTTCCTCGCTGAGGAGGAAACGAGCGACATGTTTGTGCGGCAGAGCAGGGGCGCACTCGTATCGGAACGCTGTCGCATCGGGGACTCACTTCTGGAGGTACTCCTCCGAATCACACAGCTTCAGGACGTAACCCTGGCAGGTCCCGGGAGCGGGCTGGAGCAGCTGGAGCAGTTCTCCGATCAGACTCTTCACCGTTCTGTTGACTGAGGACGCACCAACACACCCTTAAGCTTCCATGGAACTTGTCCCGCGCTCTGTTCTAATGTGCCGTTGCGTGATCTTACGTGTCGTCGCGAGGGGCAACTGGCTCTGGTTCCACTCTGTAGCCACGGAAACGGTCACCTCCACCTGCTGCAGCAAGGCAGCGTGGACCTGCGACACCCGTCCCCAAACCACGCCCGAGTTGTGGACCTCGTCTGTGTGTTCGTATCTGGACAGGAGGCTGTTGGAGAGAGAAATCACCACACCTTCAGAGAAAAACATCAACAGGATGATCATGTGTGTAGTAATGTCTCTTACTGGGATGTTGCAGCACAAAAAGAAGTCAAAGCGCCGGTGCTTCCCTCTGGACAGTCTATCAGTCTGATGCTGAACGGCTCCTGGAGTGGAAATTAGGTTCTGAATAGCAGATAATAAATGGAGCTCTTTGTCTGTGCTGGGGGCGTTCATGAGACACTCACATGATGTTCTACTTGTGTCCTGGAGCGATTCAGTCTGCGAGCGGCCTCTGGGAGGTCCAAGGAAAACCGCTTGTTGCCGAGGGGCATCCGTGACCCCGGGGGGAGCGGTGGCGGTCCGAGGCTTTGCGTATCCGGCAAGCACGCGCTGAGGAGCCTACTTTTCAGGGGTGGTGGAGGCGGAGGCCGGACAGGTAGAAACCTGCTTGAGGACGGAGGGTCGGTATTCCCTGGGGGGGTGGGTTCTGCTGAGGTGATCCTCTCAGACGAATCATCAGGAAAAACTTGGAGGTACTCGGGAATGTTGGCTGCGTTAGGATCCATAACCATGGGATCAGGAAGGTCTCCGTCGAGTGCATCCTGTCTTAGGAGCGACCCATTTAGCTTTTGAGGAGGATCCATTCCAAACTTCTCAGCATGTTCTCACCTTCTCTCACGTCAGAATGAAGACATAAGAGGCAGGGGAGAAAGGAAATTAGAATTCACTCCATTAGAAAAGCAGGACAAGTGAGCTCTGTCGTGGCTGCAGTCTAACTGATCCAGAGGGTTTTATGGCGAACTAATAATTAACACGCTTTCAAATCCAACAGGAATGTACCATTCCCGAGTGCAACGACAAAACTCTTAAATATGCCAAAACTGATCATATCATTCACTGGACCTTGCAGATAAACCTCATTAAACAATATTTAGAGTCGTGATATTATACATTAGTAGTACAGATCATATAAAATGCGCATATAGGTAGAAAAAGCAAAGTTAAGTTTTGAACAGAGGATTTCACTTTCGCTTTATACCCCCCTCCTTTAAAACGGTATGAAACTTACCAGTTAAACTTCCAGACTGTCGCGTCTCAGCAGGGTGACTGAAGCCATACTCGCCAAATGTCACCTGGAAAAGCCCCGGAAAGTTTGGCCGTCTTGTTTCCTCCCCGCGTCCCTCCCCAAACCACCTGCAGGCACACAGCGCCCTCTGCCGGGCCCGGGCGGCATTACGCGCCGCCCGGGCCCAAGCGAAACGCACGCATCAAAATCCCGACTTTACCACATCTGGGATATTATTGAAGCGGGCGTAAAGTGTAAAATCGTAACATGTATACATTTTAGACTTGCATTTTCGACCAACTACATGCGAAGAAACCTCAATAATGTCGCTTTTCAAGTTCAACGGCCCGACTGTGGCCCGCTCCTCTCTCAGGAATGTCATGGAGCAGGTTGAAGCATCGCATTCCTCCCTAACATGAAAGAGCGGCTAGGCGAGTGAGCTCCATTCGCCATACGAGACAAAAGGTAAGATCAGCTGGTATGTTTTAGATGCCCCATATTCATGTCTGTGCATTTATTTCTGACTCTCTCAACCGACGCAAGTTATGCGGACGTCGTGGAGCGCAGCCGCTCACTGGGAATGACAACAACGACCCTTCAATGAATGTGGCACAGAGGTGCCAACTTGAATATACTGAGCAGAGAAGTGCACCAAGGAAGAGAAAAGGCAGAGAGAAATGAACCTCAACCAGACCAGCCCTCACACTGCCCCCCCGGGGCCCCAACCGGGGTTTATCTTCTTCTTTGCCTTAATCCCCTTCCTGCTCTTAGCGCTGCTGGTGTGCATCGCTGTCGTGGTAAGTTCACATGAGTTCATCACCTTCATTATGGTTGCCATGGCTTTACGTTTCTTCCTTGCATGATCTCAGGTTGCATGCTTGAGAAGAAGATCAAGGTGAGCCGATTCCTGGTGGTGGTGGTGCGTTCACTGTCGTGTTTCACGATTCTCTTCGACTCTTCAGGTCAGATGATCTACGCCACCGGTTGATTCCTCTCTACAGATATGACCCCACAGAAGATTTGGGCTTGGGGGACTGCGAGGAAGAGGAGTTAGCTGTGAGAAGATTAAAAGAACCTTTATTTTTAAAGATCACACATGCCCTGATTGCATGGCAGTTTAATTCACATTTATTTCCAACAGGGACCCTTGAACCGGGGCGAAAGGCTCTCCCTCTTATCTGCTTATGGTACACGCAAAAAATAAAGTGGAAAGAAGTTACAAAGACTGTTTACGTGGCTGTTATCTGAGTGACGCTGCCCCCCCCCCCACACACACACACTCGAAATGAACCTGATTGAACAGCAGGGGACGCTGCAACACCATATATTTTCATTAAAGATCAGCGGGTGTTTTGTTGTGTCAGTTTTTAAAATGTGCCCTGTGGGCCATGAGAGCATGGCATAAATTCCGGTTTTGGATCAGTTTTGGATCAGTTCAGACTCCTGCATGAATAAAGCTGAGCTCCAGAGACACACCTGTCTCTGCTTGGCAATCAGAGAATTCACTAGAAGTTGCTCAGGTTGAGGCAACTTCGTGTGTTCTGCTGATTGAACAAGCTGGAAGATGGGATCCCAAATTATTCACAGGTGATCGGCACACTCACACCATTGCCCCTCTGTAACATTCCACTCTAATCCTGTGTGTGTGTGTGTGTGTGGGTTTAAGCTGGATCCTGACCTCTGGCCTGTTGGCTGTGACCACCCTGCTCCTCCCTGCTCTGAGCCAGGACACCCTGTTGTGTTACTTCTGTCCTCTGCAGCACAAAACAGATTCCTGCGTGAACACCACCAGCCGCTGTCCACCCACCCAGCGCTGTTCCAGCTCCAGGGGCCACTACGGCCTCGTCCACGTCCTCTCCGCGCAGGGCTGCATGGACGTTGCGCTCTGCGGCTCCTACGAGATCCTCTCCTTTAAGGGCACCGACTTTAACGTCAGCCACACCTGCTGCTGCAAAGACAAATGTAACACGCCGCCCAAGACTGGCCCAAACATGGAGCTGCTGCTGGGGATGATCACAGAGAAGGAATACAGCGACATCCGGAACGTTCTCCAAGAGGAGTTCTGGGACTCGTGTGCAAATTACATCTAGTCAAGAGGCTGCTCGCCTTCCCAGTCTGGATCCCTGACGGAGGCGTCGGCTACACTCCTGATAAATGGATGACTTGTGATTTATTGACGTGCAATAAAATCCTCCTGGTCAGACTCCAGCTTGGCGTAGATGTCTTTAATTGGATTGACAGCAGGTGTGTTGGGGGCGTGGCCTGTACAGGAACTCCTGGGGTCAACGGTGCACCTCCAGCTTTTTAAACACATTTTACCACTTTGGTTTAAGAGGTGCCCTTTAACATGAGCAGGTGAGTCTAAATGTTCTCCTGTTGTATTTTGTGTGCAACAATCTGAAAAAATGTCACCAGTGTATAAGAACTGGAGCAGAGTAGTTCAGCCCTGCCTGTTAATGACTGGAGAACTTAAAGGTTGTTGGTGCTGTGGGCTGGTGAGAGTTTTTAATCAAAGCTAATGGATCCATATTTTTCTGAGAGAAAATCCACCATTGTTTCATTTGGCACAAGTTTAAATGGCCAGAAAATGCAAAGTGATTCATTTAGTCGTACTTGGCAGCAGATTTAAAGGCACCACCAAGTCTGGAGCAGGTTTACCTGTAAAGCAGAACAATGCTCTTCACCCTGCAGGCTCCTGCGTGTCGCTCTGCTCTGGCTCTTCCTCCTTCTGCCTTCGCTGCTGTGCGACAACCTGCTTTGCTACTTCAGCCCCCTCCTGGAAAAGGAAGTTTCCTTCGAATTCATCGCCACCGAGTGCCCACCCGGGGATCTGTGCTTCAAGGCAGATGGCCGCTACGGGAACCACAGTGCCCTGTCGGGCAGGGGCTGCATGGCGAGGGAAGCCTGCAGCCAGACTCACAGCATCAGGTACAAAGGCAGCGTCTTCGTCATGAGTTACAGCTGCTGTGATTCGCCCTACTGTAACTCCTGCCCAGGAGTCGCAGCGCCTCCCTTCTGCATCGCTGCTGCACTTCTCACTGCAGCTCTGATCACCTCACCGAGGGATGTGCTCCGGGGTGTCTTCAGCTTCATCCTGGAATGATGGCGAAGGCCCGATCTGACACCTCAGGCCATTATCATTATATTTTAAATATCTTTTATAAAGTCCAAACTGTTTTAATCCTGTTGTCTGTCAATAAATGTCCCTCTTTTGGTGGATATTTTATTCTTTATTGATATTTAAGTCACTGGACATCAAAAGCTGATGGTCTGGTCGGCATCTCATGCAACAAGGTTTAGTGAATCAAAGGTTTTTCTTTAAAGAGTTAAAAAAAATGCAAATGGAGAACTATGTACAACATGAGGTTTGGACAGGTCTTTATTTCCCTTTTATAAGGCTGCTGGGTCTCCCCATAGTGGATATACATGTATATACAGGAGATTGCTATACTGGAGTTACACTGAGGGCAGAGGGTCCATATTACACAGACTTCAAAAAACAACACTAACAGAGCCTCACCTTCAGGGTTTAGAAACTGGCAGAGAAAGAGCAAGAGACAGAGGTGGATGTTGGGAAACAGCACAAGATAAGAGGGAAGAGGGGCGATGACGCGGTCCGAGAGCACGACTCGGCCGCCTAATAACTTAACACTAAAAAATAACATACAGATTCCACGCACAGTGCATCTTAAATAGGTCACGTGAAGAACCATTTACCATAAATATCTGTATTTCCCGGAACCAACATATATAAAAAAAATGATTTTTAAAAAAAACTGTCTTTTTCTGTCGTGCAAGTCATTCTTTCGTTCCTCCTTCCTTGGCCAGGCTTCTCCTGCCTCCAATATCTGGTCCGATGAGCGAGGAAAAAAGGAAAAAGACCCCCCCAGCACTCCCCCCCCCAAAAAAGCTCATGAATTAGTAGAAAACGAACGAACAAATGAACACCACAGTCAACTCATCACAAAAAGAACCCACAGACACACAGAACAGCAAGAACACAGTACTCTTTTTTTTCTTTTTTTTTTGAGATTCTCGTCACCATTATTCCTCATCGTGATTGATATAAATGGAATGGTCTTTCTCCTGGGTTGGTGACTGTGGAGTGGTCCTCCCTTCGGTGGCTCAGTGAAACAGGGGCGCTACTCTCCAATCGGCTGGTCAGCTCAGCAGTGATATACGTGTTATCTCTCAATTTCACAGTGTGGTAGGAGGAGAAGGAGGAGGGGAGGGAAACCGGGGCCAGGGGAACGGAAATGGAGACGGGAACCACAACAACACTTAGGAAATAAGTAGAAACCCTGACCTTCCACGATAAAACACAAAATGGCTGCTTCACTCCTTTCTTCTGAGTTTCATTCCCACCGACCTGTGTGGTTGGGAAGTCCTTGATTCGCTGGTGTAAAACTGATTGAATGGCCCCCGTTGTGGGACAGAGAGGGGAGGGGTGGGTGGTGGAAATCTAAGGCTGGACTGGAGTCCAGGGGCAAACGGTGCGGAGCAAGCTGTCGTCTGGAGGAAGAGGATGAGCGGCGGGCGTTGACGTGTGACTGGCAGGTTAGAGGACCGTTCCCTTCGTTGGGGCGTTCAGGCGCGCTGTAACAGCGCCCGTTTCTTGCGGCTGTAGTAGTGACGCGCTCCGGTCTGCCGGGCAAATTTCATCATGTAGTTCTGTTTACGGGTGCTGCGGAGATACAAACACAGTGAAGGAGGGAGAGAAAGAGGAGCAGGACGTTAGCGGCCCAGTTTGGGACAACACGCGTCCACGTATCCTCATGCACCCAAGTTCATGCTCGCAGACGCACAGATGGATGAAGGCAACTTTGAATTCCATTCACACCCAGGGTTCATGCGACCATTTTCAGTCACTTTCTAGGAAAAACCTCAAACACTCGACAGTCGTATGGGTAAGAGGTGGCACTACTCTACACAACTGGCTTGTTTTTAGTGCACAAAAATGAGTATCTAATGGTGAGCAGTGTGGTAGAACTAGTTACACGTACCCAAGGACAAATGTCGCGAGACAAGACACGGGACACAGAATCTACAAACATACTACCACGAATACTAGTGGGGGAACTCTGCCTCTGAGTGTTTAAGGTCAGAGTCAGCAGCCATCACTGGGAATACAAAGAAAACAATCAATCAAAGCCACGGAAACCCAGGGGTTGGAAGCAGAGAGGGGCTGGCTTTGAAACTGAGAGACATGAAGAAAAGCTGCAGAAGACTGCTCTTGCTTAGCCTGTCCATTGCCTCTTCCATCCAGCAGGGCGGTGCCAGTGAGCCAGGAGCGCAGCCAGGGCAGACAGGGGCCTCTGCAAAGCATGGTGGGGTGGGGGTGGGAAGGATGATGCAGAATGGAGGATGGTGCATGTGTGTGATGGAGGACGGTGCCAGCTGAGAGACCAGCTATGGCTGTGGGCTCTCAGAGTTCTGATCCAGGGTGTTGCCATGTGTGAATCCAGGGATGAAGGTGCTGTTGCAGTCAGTAGACAAAGCCATGCAAGAGCTGGGTGAACGAGGTTAGTCGGACGCCTTCGTTGAGAGTCAGTGATGCGAGATGCCGTCCAATGCAAATGATTTATGAATGGAACCGACTTTCAGAGCTCGGGCTGGTGTCTCTCAGCACGCAGACCGTGATCGTTCTGAGGATCACTGAGTTGCGAATGAGATTGTTTAGCATCGATGTCGGAAAGGCTACAGTAGGGGTGGCAAAACAAAACAGACGGATATAGTGATGGACTTCATCACACATATAAACATAAACACAGCAGCACTGACATCAGAATATATCAAATATAACATTCCAACATCTGCACGTCAATCAAAATGCTGTTTAACGGGAATCTGCTTTGGATCATTGCTTTAAAATGGCCTTTAAAAATCGAGAAAGTCGCCACCTTTGAGGATTTTGTGTATTTGTGTCTGCACTGAGAGCTGCCTCCTACAGATGTGTGCATTGGGGGCTATGTTGACCTGCCTGGGTTAAAGCAGGGGCATGGGTATGACTGGCGATGATGAGGAGGGCAGTGAAGGTGATGGTGGGTGTGCATGGAGCTAGAGAGGGTAGGAGGTGAGGAGGGGGCTGCATTCAGGAAGAGTCGGAGAACTTACCTGACACTACAGCCATGCCAGAGGGAGCAGAATACAGAAGAGAGCAGAGGTTAGAGCGAGAGAGGGGAGAAGCAGAAGGAGGGGACTGCTGTCTCGGAGAGGGGTCTGAGGGGGTAGGAGCCCCAGCCTGGGAGGCAAGGGTCCAAAGCGGGGGCGGGGGAGAGAGGAGAGGCAAAAAGATTGTCAGAGGTTCGTGAAAAACACGAGTAGTTGGTGGAGACAGCAAAGTGATTAAGATGATCACAGAAAGTGAGAGATACACCGAAATAATCCAATTGTAACACGTCAGGATCGGAAACAAAAGAGAGAAAGAGGGAAGGAAGAATGAGGAGGGAGTGGGTGATGGTGGGACATGGCACCAGGAGAAGAGGGAGCGGGAGAACACGATCAAGCATGTGGGAATCGCAGCGGGGGGGCAAAATTGTGTTGAGCAAGAGGAAAGGTTTGAGCAGGAGAGAGAGTGAGAGGAAGGATGTGTGGAGTGAAATAAAGAGAGAGAAGTAAACATCAGAGTGTGAGGACCACCGTCACTGTTTCAGCAGACACTGTTGAAAACCGTGCAAAAGGGAGGGAGGGACAGAGGGAGGGAGGGGGGCAGGCCATGAGCAGGAAGACCAGGGACAGCTCAGACATACTGATACACTGACGCAGGTGTGTGTGTGAGATGTGTTTGCGCATCAACAGTAGATCCAATCGGGCTGCCATGTATGACTGGATGTTTGCACATTTTAAATGCATCGGGTGATGGAATGACCCCCCATGTGGGAGAGGACACCGCTCTGCTCCCCACAGCAGCATGTAGAAAATGCATTCAAGATGCTTCATGATATGGTCATGTCAGGAGTATGCTAGCTGGTCTGGACCATGATCGCAATATTTTCAGTGTCTCGACCAATTTCCTGCTTTTCAAAACAATATCTGCCTTTGAAATGGCAGGACACTGAGAATATGATGACCTGACAGCAGCATCTGAACTGGCTTATGCAGAACAATCCTCCACAAACAGCAGAGCAGACAGCAGCCATTTATTCCAAGAAGCCGCGATGAGCGTTTTGAACAGCTGAGGAGTCGGCACACATAAGCAGCGCACGTGTAAGTACTACAGTTTATGTGTGTGTGCTGTGTAGGAGGAGGAGGAAGAGGAGGAGGGACCGTTTCTACAGGTGAGGCTGAAGCAGGGCTCTTTTGGGGGGCATTCTGAGGCGCCGGGGGCTGGCTCGGGATTGGGTACTCACAGAACTACTTCCACATGGTCCAACGCCCACTGATCATGTCCCGCGCCATCGTGTCGTGGCTGCCACCATCGCAGCATCACGCCTTTCACCCTGGCCTCTCTGGAGAGGTGAATGAACAGGTTCCACTTTGGTTAGAGCCAGAACAGCCGAATCTAGAAGGTCCGTGAGTAGCGGAGAATCACTCACAGGGGAATGTTGTAGGAGACTCTCTGGGCTTTTATGAAGTCTTTGGGCTGGTGCTGGGCGATAACATGCCAGCTGACACCGTTGTTGATGCTATACTGCAGCAGGACGGCCCGGTCCACCGTGTCTGCCTGGTCCAGGGCGATGTTACAGCTGTCTGTTTGTGCCACGCTGCCGATCTGCAGCACAAACATGATCTTACTGTGAAAGGACGAGAGGGAGAGATACAGGCAGATATTATGGGTAGGCAGTCCTCTAGCTACTTACAGGCAGATGCACAGAGTATTTCTGAGTTATGGTTCTGTTTTGGTAGTACCTGTACCTGGCTCTAGTGAGGTCCAGCGGTTTGGTAACGGCCTGCCTCATCTTACAGCCATTGAAGTAGAGTGAATCCCCGTGGGCATGAGGTGACAGCTGCCCACAGCCGTTGCCTACCCCACCACCCTGGATCAACTGCCAGCTCTCCTGCGACACGCTGCCCGACTCAAAGTTGTCTTTTATGGAGCTGGGCAGGTCGCTGCCGGACAGGGAACAGTCGTCACCTGGAGAGGAGGAAGAGGGGACGTGATGAAGTTCCGATGAAGTGGCTCTGACCAAGCCAACTGAAGCATCTCTCCAGAGTCTGTGGCCCACCCTGGTGTCCCTCGTCACAGATGCAGACCACTCCACTAGTGCAGTAGCCGTGTCCGCTGCAGAGCCCCGGGCAGGCCTCGCCAATGTAAACATGGTCTACTGCCCAGCTCTGACGCTCTCCCGTCCCCTCCTTCTGGATCCAGCGGAATTGAGTAGCTCTACAAAGAAATCACATAAAATTACCATCACAGCAAATTACGAAGGTGCCTTGCACCTGCAAGTTGCAGATATGTGCTGAGAGTTGTGGTAATCATGGAAATAGTGTATTCCTACCCTGAGGAGACGTGGTCTGGGAGCTGAACGGTGACCCTTGTCCATGTTGAGCTGTTTACTGGACTGTAGATTGTAGACTCGTGAAACTGGAAGGGAGAGCAGCCCACATTGTTGACAGAGGAGGGGAGGCACTCTGACTGCACCACCTGCCAGGAATCGGACCTGTAGGGAGAGATGGAGAACTGAGCACTGCCGCTGTAAAGGGGAGAATCCGCTCGAAACAAAGTTTCAAAGAAAATGAAAAACTGTTGAAAGAAAACTGAAATGATTTGAGTCTACCTTGCATCCTTCCTGTACTGCAGCAGGACAGAATGATGGTCTTCACAGGTGTCGGCTTCGCAGCCAACAACAATCTGAATTAGACCAAAAAAGATGTGTATTAAATGCATGATGGTCATTGATGGTTATATCCAGCACCGTTCACCTCTGTACCTTAAACTGTAAAATGTATCCAGGTTGCACTATGAGCTCTCTGGTTGCCAGGATGTTGTGTGTCCTGTCATGGTTCTTATTTGGCCAGTAAAGATGGAATGATGGGTTTCCACAGAAGCCAGCTGTGCGTACAGCATTTGGATAGAAGCTCCAGCTTTCCTCATGAGAAACACCCTCTGGGAAAGATATAAAACACAGACAAGAAGAGGAATAGACCTCCACATCATGTCCAGGAAAATATAATGAACACGCAAACTCACCATCATCAAAGGTGTCAAGCAAAGTGGACGGATTGATGTCCGAACCCCCCACCAAGATGTTGTCTATGGCCCACTGAGCTCTCTCCAGGCTGGGCATGGCCAGACCGGAGGATATGGTAAATGGCTGCCACCAACGCAGGCGAGTAGCATTGGTCAGAGCTCCCTCGCGGAGAACAATGTAGTCTCTCCTCACTGACACGTACTTCAGATAGTCCATCTCATGGAGCAGGGTCCAGGACACGCCTGCAGACAGAAAGACAATTGTGGAGAGAAGAAATGTTGACACAAGGGAGGTGAGAACTCTAAAATATACACAATGTTGTAAATACACCCATGCTTTCATTGCACCTCCATCTGTGGAGTAGTCCAGCAGAACGCCCTCTTTACGACAAGTTGGCCGGTGGCAAAGCGTCATGTTATCGTCACTGCCGATCCTGGCCCAGTACTCTACAAACCTAGTCACAAAACCCACAGTTCACAGTGCCCAGAAAGGCCACAACTGTTACGATGGAGAGAAAACCTCTGGATGAATACTAACTTTGCCCCTCGGAGATCCAGATCAGCAGTTACAGCCTGCCGGGCATCAGCGCCTCCAAAGTACAGGGCTGTCCCCTCCACCAGCACCCCGCAGTCTGTACAAGGCCTACCGCCCTCCAGCACCTGCCACTGAGGGCCTGATGTCCCCTCCCAGTCGAAACGCTCCTTCAGAGACGCCTAGAGGGGAAGGTTAAAGAAAATGGATCAGTTCGGCCTTTCTTTTCTCTCTGTGCTGTGACTGAGACTCGCTCTCCACCTTCAGGGTGCTGCTGGCGTAGCAGTTTGGTCCAGTGAAACCTGGATCACAGAGACAGCGCTGATCCAAGCAATCGCCGTGGCCCCCGCAGTGACTGTCACATGACGGCCCGATGTAAAAGTTCTCCACGCCCCACTGAATATCCGAGTGCTGTTGGTAAAATCTGAACCGCACGGCACTGAAGAACAGACAGCAGGTTATTCCAACAACCAGGGTAACCTTTCCAAGATTTATGTGCCTTTAATCATTTAAGCATCGCAGTCATGTAATGTATAAAGAACTGAGGTGAAACATGCCAGAACCACGTCATGAAATATGAAGCAGTTTTGTAAGATGACTCACATGTCCGAGAGGCTGTCGGGGAGCGGGTAGACCACCCTCTTCCAGCCTTCAGCAGGGAAGAAGACTGAAGGCTGGGACACCTGACCTCCACAGCGGGGGTCAGCGGGCAGACACTGGGGCACCAGGTACTTCCACGTCACTCCGAAGTCCGCCGAATATTGAACGTGGACCTGCCGGTCTGCGTGATGCTCGGGCACGCTGCAGCCAACTGCGATCTGAAGCCACACACGGGTATAACTGACACAACCCAAACATCTAATCAGGCTCCTCCCACCTGTGTGACGGTTTAGGATCATTCTGTACCTTGAACTGCATGACCCAGCCCTTGTCGGGAACGATGTCGTGTGTGACGGCGTACACCTCCCTCCCATCTGCGTTGCCACACACCATCACTCCATCAGGAGAGCTGCAGAAACGCTGCACTGAGCAGTCCTCTGAGAACAACCAATGATCGCTCACTAACAAGAAACAAACACACGACGCCTTAAGAGAGGTTCGCAGTTAATTCAAAACCCTTCATAAAACACGGACTGATACCTATTGGAGTTTCCTCCTGCTCTTTAGGTTGGTCCATTCTTCCGGAGGCGCCATCGGCAGGAGCTCTCTCATGATTGGGTAATGCCACCCCTCCAAAAGTGTCAGATATCTGCGCTCGAGGGTCCGAGCCTGCGATAAGGACATTATCCAGAGCCCAATCACTGTGGTCAACTCCATCATGCTGCGGCTGCCACCAGCGCACACGCACCCCCTCCTGACGAGCAGCAGGGGGCAGCAGCACATTCACAAACCTGAAAACAGGAGAAAAAGACATAAAGAATCATTTCCACCCGTTTGTTTTACAGGGTGTATACCCCACCCTGCCCTAAAACCCACCCGGGTTTGGTGTACAGGTCGTAGAAGATCTCAGTCAGGAGATGCCAGTTGATTCCTCCGTTCAAACTGTACTCCAAAAGAACACCTTGGTTGCGATTACTGGGTGGAATCATGCAGCCATACATGAAGTAGAATTGGATGAACTCTGCATTGGTCAGGTTCAGGTCAACCGTCACCAGCTGACGGCTGCAACTCTGTGTGAAGACCCGAGGAGACGGTTTCAGTCACTCTCATGAACAATCTCCATAGAGACCATAAAAGAACACCGCATGACCAACATAGTATTATTCTATGTATATTATTGAAGATGTATTGACTGATTATCTCAACATGTTTTTAGGTGATGCACATCTGGATGAACCTTATTCTACAACACATACATGCCCAGGATTTCTAAAATGCACATATTGATTGCATTTAGTAAATATCCTAGCTGATGCTGCCTGGATATTAAATTAGGAATGTATTTATCTGCATTTCTCCATCACCCAATCCCAAGTTGGTGGAACAGCTGTTGCAATAGAAAACGGCACAACAAGAGCAATGTTTACGTACGCCGCTGAAGTGCAGAGCGGCCCCGGAGGCCACAGCTCCACACACAGTGCTGAGTTTGGCACCAGTTAGTGTGTGCCAGTGGCTGAGCGACGGCGCTCGACTAAAGCTGTCCTTCAGCTGCGATGGCAAAAGAACCACAGGCTCATCACAGTACTCTCCACCCCACTCTGGGTCGCACCTAAGAGGAACAAGCCCAAAGTACAATTAGAAAGTAGACAGCAATTTAGGGACTAAGAGTTTTAAAATATATATATGTATATATGCATTATATTATGAATCAATTTACTCACACACAGGAGCTTTGTTTGCAGTGTCCATGTCCAGAGCACATGTCTGGGCAGCCATCTCCAATGTAAAGATTATCCAGAGCCCAAGTCTGCTGTTTGTCAAACGGAGCTTGCTGTAACCAGCGGAACCTTGTGGCTGGAGATCTAAAGTCACAAGGTAAAGTAATGGACTTGGAGAGGTTGTTCCTGGGATGTCAGGCATACTACAGCATCGCTTCAGATGAGGGGAATCTCTACATCCACTCTACAGCTGTTTGAATAGAAATTGAAGGCTGACCTGGCGTATGATGGGATGGGCAGAGTAACGCGTCCCCACTTGTTATAAGTGTCAGAAACCAGCAGCCTCTGCAGGGTGTACGAGGAGCAGTCGGGGCTTGTAGGCAGACAGTCTCTGACCAATGGCTGCCAGGTCAGCCCAAGGTCCAGAGAATACTCCAACTCTACAGCTGAAGGTAAATAGAACAAAAACTGTTATATTAACTTCTATCTGTGGTCACATTAAAATACATAGGTAATCAGCATTCAGCAATGAATTAATGAGTTTCATTTTAAAACCCTGATATAATTAGACACAATACTCACAGTAGCAAGAGTTGGTGACTGAACAGGAAGCAGAGAAGTCAAACTGGATGAAAGCATCTTGACCCAAACTAATGTCAGTGGTGACAGCATAACGCGTGTTGGACTTCTCTATGAATGCAAATGCAGGTCCATCAGAACCACAGACAGGCATCCGGGTTCCTCCAGGGTGGAGAAGCCATGAGCGCCCATCAATTGAGGTGAAATCATCCTCCAAAGGTCCCCAGCCACTGGCACTCCCACCTACTACTACCTACAAATAGACACATGCAATAAAAATAATTAAATTTGGAAGAAACTTTGAAAAGAAAAAAATGATTCCTCAATAAATGCCTGATAGAATCTAGTACGTAGTATCTACGTGCCTGGTCTATCACCCACGGGCTGTAAAAATGGCCGCTCTCAGAGGGTTGCCACCAGCGAATGCGAGTGGATGTCGTCCGGGCTCGCAGTGGGATCTCCAGGGCCACTAGACGAGCCTGATTACTGCTGTTGCTGAAAAGGAATTCCTGGAGGAGCCCCCAGGTAAGTCCTCCATCCACTGAAAACTGTAGCAAAACTGGCTGGGAGCGAGGGTCAGGAGCAGCCTTACCACAGCCAAGGCGGAGGAAGAACTGAACAAACCTGCAGCCGTTAACGGGTGAATCGTTAAACAACATTGGCCACATGTTTAAAGTGTGAAAGTTCATTTGCATGTCCTCAGCCTTACCTGGCATTAGACAGGTCCAAATCATTGGTGACCAGCATGCGAAGGCCATCTTCACTGAAGAACAGGTGATTTCCACTTGACATTATTCCACATTTCCTCGATGGTTTTCCACCACTCAGTAGTCTGAAATGCTCTGCGTCTACAGCACCTCCTACACACATAAGACAACTTAAGCTTTAAACAAAATTCATCCAAATTCAACCACAATCAAAGGTTGAATTAAGATATTTCATACAAATAAGAAGAGCTTCAAATATGAAGGAACCAAAAAGATTGTCTCCATGCAGGTCCTAAAATTTGGCAGAAGAAAACAGTAAGGAGGTTCTGTGCAGTGCAATGTTGGCAGTAGTCTACCTTCAAAGTCCTCCTTGAGGAAGTCAGGGTTGGGGGTGTCGGGCACGGAGCAGTCCGATCCAGAATAGCCAGGGTCACAGGCACAGTGGGTCCCACCCACGCAAGCACCGTGACCATTGCACATGTCTTGACACTGTGGGCCAATGTAAATGTTGTCCAGTGCCCATGTAGGAGGAGCAGAGCCAATTGAAAAGAAACCCTGATACCAGCGGAACCTCACTGACCTGTGGAAGAAATACAAGTAAATGGTTAGAAAGGGAGAAAACATTAATATTCCCTGAATGTCTGGGAATGGACTCACCCGCAAAGACGGAGCTTGCCAAAGTGAATAACTTCCCTCCTCCAGCCCTGAGTTGTTCCAGGGAAATAGATACTGGCCGGATGCAGCTCTGTGGAGCACAGTGCAGATGGCTGAGGTGCACCAGCACACAGGGGGACCAAGAGGTGCCAAGTGGCACCAAAATCCCTGGAGAACTCGAGACGCACCGGATAGTTGGATGAGCTCTCCGCGGTGCAGCCCACATTAATCTGGAGGTACACAACCATCAGCAAAACACGATGAGTCATGGTTTAATGTCCGGTGAGTAAATATTGCTGGATGGATGCAGACTGGGAGAAGAAGCCATCACAGCTGTATTTATGCACCTCAAACTGAATGATAGTGTTCTCATTCACTTCAATGTCCCTGGTGGTGATAGAGTGCTCCCCAAGCTCACTGGAGACAAACACCATGGCTGACTCATCTTCCTCCCTGCATCAAATAATATTTGCTGAGGTCAGAAACATATATCACATCATATATCACGGCGCATAAAGGAAGGAACCCCGCATGTTTCCTTACAGTCCAGTCTTTTGGTAGGGGCAGTACAGGCCTGTGTTTCCCCCAGGAAAGAATAGCCAGTTGGAGTCATTGGGACCCTCATCAAAACTGTCAATTACAACTGGTGGGTTGTGTAGGGAGCTGCCATCAATGATGAGGTCATCTATTACCCACACCTCCTCTTTCTTGCCTGAGGAGAAAAACAGATGCAACATTATTACAAAGAGATTTCTACAGGGTTTTTTTTTTCCAGTGAACTCACCACTGTTGTAAGGCTGCCATAGTCTAAAGCGGGTGGCGTTGGTCTGAGCACTGGCTGGCAGGGCAAGGTGGAGGAACAGTGTGTCGGTGGAGGTGGGGAAGTAGAACTCATCTAACATCAGCCAGCTGATTCCACCATTCACGGAATACTGCAGCAGTATGGAATGAGAACGCTCTGGAACACCTAGAAAAGCCCAACATGCAACACGGCGTCAACACCCCAACATCAGTGAAAGTGCCATGATGAAAGTAAACGCAGTTCTGTTTGACCTTTGGTGATGAATTTGAAGGCAAACTGGATGTAGAGCGTGTTGGAGCAGTCCAAATCACGGGACACAATCATTCGCATGCCGTCCTGCAAACAAAGGTTACGTCTACTGCATCTGCTCGCTGCGTCTGTGTGCTTTATTTCTGACGCGTGGTGTTTAGGAGCCTACCCCTTTGAAGATAAGGGCAGTGCCTGATTTCAGAGGCTCTCCACTCAGAGTCCCCCTCTCTGCTCCATACACCTCAGGCCACGTTTCCTGCTGGAGGTTGTCATTAAAGTCCTCTCTCAGCACAGACGGCAGAGGAGTAACAGGCACACAGTGGGGCCCTCCATAACCCTTGTCACACCTGTGTGAAATCAGAGGGAGAATGGTTCCGTCGCATTCTAACGTAGGTAGGAAACCCAAAAATTGTTCTCTGAGGAAGATTTACTTACACACAACGTCCATTATCGCAAAGGCCGTGACCGGAGCACATCCAGGGGCAACCGGGGGCAAGTAAGACGTTATCGAGCGCCCATCCCTCAGCCCCAGGGGTAAAGTGAGTCTGGATCCAACGAAAGCGGGTTCTTGCGGAACTGAGGAATTTAATTAAATGAAAATAAAGTTTCGATTTAGAAGTGAAGGCACCTTCATGAGGAGACAGTTGGTACTGAGCACATACTTAGCAGCACTGGGCAGGTAAACAGTGATCCTCCTCCAGTGTTTGTACTGCGTTGAAGTGTAGACAGAGCTCTGTGTGTAACCAGCACATCCGATGGCTGGGGGCACACACTCGGGGGTGATAAGAGACCAGTGCTGACCACAGTCTGTGGAGTACTCCAGCCGCACTCCGTGGGAGAAGGAGGTGGACTTACTACACCCCATACTCAACTCAAACTGCAGGAAGGATGAGCCTGAAACCTCAAAGTCCCAGGTCTCTGCGTACCGTGGCTTCTCTGCAAACACGGAAGGAAATATCTCTTGTAGCGCGATGACATTTGTTTGTGATCATGTTATAACTGTTTCATACTGTTATTCAAGGCTACAGCTCTCCATGAAGTTCACTGTGGCCAGGGTGACACCATTAAAACCCAGAACATTTATAAAGCGGACGAACATTTTCATAAAAAAAACACAAGTTCAAGGAAGGTCTTGCATTTAGTAAAATATGAGCACAGCTGTTGCACTGACAGCCAAACCAATCCTCATCATTTTCAATGCCACGGTAAATGAAAAGTACATACAAAATCGTTACACACCCAACAGCAAATATGAATACTCTAGAAAATAACGTACTGCTGAGTTATGTGCAAAATTTGTGCATATTTCACATGAGGAGAATTTGGCAGTGCCTTATTGTGCACATGGGGACATGGGTGCTTTGTGTTTATGGATGGGTTGCCAAGTCGCTCTTGCTGCACACGGAATGAATGATCCCAGTTGTAATGTAATATTTGCACAAAGTAAATCTGCTCACAGCTTGACGCAAGCATAAATAAGGGGCAGGATGTTCATTCAGGTTTTCTCTCATTAATATTTCAGGAGCCGCGGCTCCACAGTAAATGGAAGATTCAGTTTCAGCCCGTTGTTGCGGTAACGCTGTGACATGACTTTATATTAGATCTACATATTCATCATTTTAACTTCACAATTTGGTGGCGGGTTTTTGTGGGGGGGGGGGTTTTTTACATCTTGTGTCACATTTAACCTCCACTAACACTACAACTTAGCTGCTGACAAATGATTAATACTGTAGTTCAACTAAAACTGCTGATCAGGAACCAATTGATTATTTAAACTAAATGACTTTGCTTCTAAAAAGACTCACTGTCAATAGCCACAGAGTTGAAGGTGAGCGCTGTATCCAGAGACAGACAGTCCACAGTCACCTCCCCACCCTGAACGCGGTACCAGTTGTGCCTCAAAGGAGTCGTGCCGTCAAACTTATCCTGGAACCCTGTTCTAGAGCTGTCATTCATGCCAACCAAGACATCGTCTAGAGCCCACTGGGCTGAGTGTTTCCCTAAAAACATGAGAAATAAACATATAATAGAATATTTATTGTCTGTTTTGTATTATTGCAGATCCTTTTAATCGACTGACCTTGTTGGGGCTGCCACCACCGGAATACTGTGTAGGGTGTTTTGGCCGCAGACGGTAACTCGATGGTCACCACTTGAGGTTCCAGGAAGGAACTAAAGTCCAGCTCCCTTAGGAACTGCCACTGCACACCGTTGTTGGTGGAGAACTGAACAATGACACCTAGAACAATGGTTAAAAAGAGAGCAGGATGCATTTTAACCTGAGAACTCTCGTTATTTACACTGATGCAAAAATACTGCAAAAATACTTAACCGAGTGGATAAAATAAGTACATAAAGAAATCCAACGATTACCTTCATTCCGGGATCGAGGCCTTGTGCAAGTGGGCCCCAAACTCTTGCTGCCAATTCGGATGTAGAACTGGACCAACCTGCATGTAAATGGACAAACTTCAGATCCACGGCCAACAAACGGGTATACAGAAAGCATTTGTGAAGACCACTCACCGGGTGTTGCTGGTATCCAGAGGGACTGTTCGTGCCTCTCGCCTTCCAGGGCTACTGAAATACAGTGCTTTGCCCTCACTGATGATACCACAACCACCCCCAATTTGTCCCCCACTTAGGCTCTGCCAGAGTGGGCTCAGCTTCCCTTCAAACCCTTCAGTCAGCTCAGTGGGGCTGGCCACAGACGGGACACAACTATCCTGCTCCACTGTAGGAAAAAAATTAAAACATATACTGGTAAAACAAGAGAAAATACAACCTTTTGGTTTGCAAACCATCTTTCAGGTGCATTACCTGTGTATCCCATGTCACAGAAGCAGACGCCAGAGATGCAATCTCCGTGTCCCCCACAGTGGTTTGGACAGGGCTCTGAGATGTAGACCCCATCCAATGCAAAAGGTGGAGCATCTCTATAAACACTGCTCTCTTGGAACCAGCGGAATCTGGTTTTACTGGAAATTGGAAAAAGACAAAGTGAAGTTGGGCAGAAATGGAGCAGATATTTCCACTAAGTCCTGCTGTCATTTAGTCTAGCTACCTGGCTGCGACATTGCGTGGTATGACCACAGTGACTCTGGTCCACTGCTCATAGTCCCCAGTGTTGTAGACGGTGGGTTCTCTGAGCTCACGACCACTGCCCTCACAGACACCTGACCCTGGGGTTCCTGGGAAACAGCCCTCTCTTACCAGCGCCCAGGTACGACCAGCATCATGGGAGTATTGCAGCAGTACTGGGGCAGCAGCGCTGAACTCTGACTCACAGCCAATGTTCAACTGGAGAAGAAAGAAAGGAGAAAAAATATAGATATGAAACCATTACATTGAATGGGCTGGAAATACCTCGACCCTTCCCATGATGATACCTTAAACTGAAGGGTGTAGCCATGACGCAGAGCCAGGTCTCTTGTGACAGCTACCCTATCTCCATCTGAGCGTCCGAACACCATTGCAGAGGGTGTTGGCGCACAGAAGCTGTCATTGCTCTCCCTCTCCATACCTTCATTACCCAGCATCAGCCACACGCTCATCTGGTTCAGAGGGTAGTCGAAGGCGGGCTTCTCGTAAAAGTTCTGTAAAGTCAGTGGAGGGATGAAGGTCCTTTGCTGTTTCTCAGACCCACCAGATAAATGTAAAGACTTTCAGACCGATTTTGTGGTTGTTTTATCACAAAAAGAAACAACATCATGGAAAACGGCTGCTCAGACAGCAGGAGACTAGTTTCTGACCTGTGGTAATGTGGGGTTGGCCATGGGGATGATGTGTTTCTCTCTCTCTGACAAAATGATGACATCATCAATTGCCCACTGGTCATAGCCCTCGCCGGAGTGAAGAGGCTGCCACCAGCGGAACCTCGTGGAGGGTGTCTTTGAGGCCAAAGGCAGTTCATAGTGGACAAAACTGGCGAAGAAATGACAGCTTGCTTCATTTTCTCATCACAAATATAACCCAATGGCAGCAGAAGGAGGACTTCTGTTTCCTCTCACCGAGGTTTGGTGAAGTCAGTGAAGTACATCTCAGCAATGAGACCCCAGCTGATGCCTCCGTCATTACTGTACTGCAGCAGCACCCCTTCCTCCCTGCTGTCTGCCTGGTTGCACTCTGCCCAGTCTCCGCCTACCCTCAGGTAGAACTGCACAAACTCGGCCCACTCAGTGTCCAGGTCCCAGCTCATTAGCTGCCTCAGACCAGCCTGATGACAAGACACACATGGAAAGTTAGCTACAAGGTAACGGCAGTAAAAATGACGTTTCCATGGAAGCAAGTCACCTTGCTAAAGTACAAGGAAGACCCAGATGAGACCACTCCACAGCCCATGTCAGGCGTGACTACCTCGCCACCGATCACTTCCTGCCACGTAGCCAGCAGTGCATCCTGGGACTCGAAGTCAGAGAGCACACTAGAAGAGAGGGGCGACGAGGGCTGGCAGTCTGTTCCAGAGAAACCATCATCACATCTGCAAGACAAGGAGTAGGTGGATCGGCTGAAACCGGTAAATCTTTCAAGATGAGCTCCACAAACATCTTTGGAAAGATCTTTGAAGCCTTGACCGTCAACTATGAAAAGTTTACGGAGGGTGATGGGGTATGTTAGCTAACCTGCAGTGCCCGTGGTCACACCAGCCTTGTCCGTGGCACATGTTGGGACACTGTTGGCCAATGTAGATGTCATCCAGGGCCCACTCGTCCTGCTCTCCATAATAGTTCTGGATCCATCGGAACCGCGTGGCACTCGACCTAAAGAGAAAAGTTAAAAATAGTAAAAGATTAAACTAGATTCACAATTTCTTCTGCTGTTAGGAATCAACAGTTGCTGTATGTGAGTCACATCATCATGTTGCACCTCCTAATCTACTTTTCTGCTGGAGATAGAGATTTGTGGATTTCACATTCTGGCAGGTAAGGATTAATTTTGTCATGTGTGTCAAGTTTGTTTCGAACGAGCGTGCGGGTTCTGGAGCTGTGTGAATGTCAGCTGGAGGACAACCATATCATCATATCCCCCCTGCTGCAGATGTGAATGGGGGCGCGTTGTAACAATACGTTTGTGCTGCTCAGTACATTTTCTGCAGTGACGATTGTAAAAGCAAAAGATAGGCGGTTATATTGAGGATTATATAGTTGGGGTCTTTGGGACCTCCCGGTCACACAGGAATGACCACAAATGCTTTATTATTGTTTATTACCGAGACCCTCTGACCTCTCATCACCCTCTGCAGGGGATTAAATTGCCTTTATTTAGGATTATGGAGAAAGTATGGAGGTGGAGGTACTTAGTGAGGACCATATATGGCGTTAACCCAGCTGATATATATCATAGTTAAAGCCAATAACTGTACATTTATTACGTATAAACTGTCACTGCTGTAATTCTTCGCCATGAATTATGACTAAAAGCTGTCAAAAGACTATGTGACAGCTGTTAGCTAACCTTTTTTCAGATGAGCTCGTGGAAGAGCTCAAACGAGCGGTCCACAAAATGGAAGTGTACCAAGGGCTGGTACATTCTAGCACCATGGAGAGAGGATCCATCTAGAGTTCTCCACATAGAAAGCATAAAGGACCTAAGACCGTCCACTCACCATGTCTTCTGAGGCAGGGAAAGAGTGATGCGTCTCCAGTTTTTGAACTCCGATGGGTGGTAGACACTGGGAGCCGTAAACTCGGAGCAGCTCGGCATGCCAGGCAGGCAGGCCTAGGTAGAAGAAATAAATGCTCTCTTTGTAATCCATTTTTGATAGCGCACCCATTTGCTGAAGGTTGATTACTCAGAACTCATTAAAAGGCTTTTCATCTATCACTGTGAATTGTGGGTAATTCTTTGGTAACAGCATGATGTACCGCAGACGCGACAGCCTCAGTCCCAAAGTAGATAAATATACACTAAAGGGAAGTGAAAGATTATAGCGTGTCTGACCTTGAGCGCTGGAAGACAGGCATCGAGGCTTAACGCTGCTTTCTGCGCCTCACATTCTGCTCATGCCAGATGACTGCCTTTTTGTGTACTTTGGAGAATTTGAAAAACTGACGGCGGGCTCATTACGCCCTATTCAATTCCGGCAGTCATAAAAACTTGGCGGGCACTTCTGCCTCTTGTGAATATTTATGAGCCTGTTGCGACCACAGAAAATCTTTGTTGGATCACAGGGAAATTATCTGAAATGTTACTGTGTTTTTGATAGCAGTGGGATGAAATAATACACACTGTAGTTGTGATGAGTTCTCATCTAAAGGACATTAACACCGTCAAAGACTCTTATTATTTACATGCAATTACAGGGGGGTGTTATGAATAAATGAGTCTCCACAATCAGGTACTAATTACTGGCTCAGGAGGATTTCCACAAAGTTTAAATGTAAAAAGTCCACTTGAGTGAAATTTTAAAACCACTATTTTATTTACTAGTTTATAATCCCACTCAAATACATGTATTTTAAAATACACAAAGCTTTTTTTCCTCCTCTTTTATTAAAAAGATATTCAAAGATCAGGTGTAATAGCAAACCATTATGTTTAGTCTGTGTGCTTTTAAGGGCAGAAAATACAGATGTGTCTCTTACTTCTTTCACCAGGTGCCAGGTTAATCCGTGGTTGGTGGAAAATTCCAAGCGGACCTGAGTGTCGATGTGAGGGGACGGTTCGCGGCCGCAGCCCATGACCAGAGAGAACTGCAGACTGTATGAAGCGCCGATCTGCATGGACTGGGTCTCCACATAACGGATGATGGAGCCAGGGCTGGGCTCACCAGAGAAACTGGAATACAGGACCAGAGAGTGAGTAAAGCTTTAAGTGCTGCTTTCACACTGAGTCTGGGAGGTAAATCCCACCACCTGAGGGTCCAGTCGTGTTGGCAGTACGGCTGCACATGGCCGAGATAGAACCCGAGACTCTGCGTGACGTCCAGCACGTTGCTGAAATCCAGACTTATGGTGTTGAAAAGCACGGAGGTCATGCTGATTTCATCCAGGGCCCACACGTCCTGACCGCGGCCTGAGTGGTACGGCTGCCACCAGCGGAACTGCACGCCGAACTTGCGAGCACCAGCGGGGAGCTCAACAGACACAATCCTGCGTGGATCAAAAGCTTAGAAAACTAATATGCATATAGCATTTACAGACTGTGCACATTTGAAATCCCAAGCGAGGAAGCATGTGTGTATCGACGCACTCGTCTCTCTCTCTCTCTCTCTGTCTCACACACACACACACGCGCACACACAGTTGTAGGTACCGTGGCTCATGGAAGCCTTTGTAAGCGTAGTGCTGCAGCAGCGTCCAGGTGATACCGTTGTCTGAGGAGTAATGCAGGAGGACGCCTTCTCCCGGCTGGTCTGGAGCAGGGCAGGAGCTCAGGGTGCTCCGGCTGCCCAGGCGAAGAGTAAACTGGAGATATCTGGAGACAGAAAGAAAAGATTCATGTCTGTCAAAAATGACCCCGGTGCTCTCTGCCATTCGCTGTGTGGTCATCCCATAATGTTGCCTCTCTGTTAGCAATCAGCCACAAAACAGGCGGTTGCCAGGGGGAGGCTGTTATCCGCAACATGAAATTCGATCCAATGCCATATCTACCTCTGTCACCCCCCTTCAATCTTTCTCCCACACTTTCATCCCCCTTTTATCCCTGTCCTCATCAGCAGTCCTCCTCATCATCACAATCCATCTTCCAGCAACAGAGTTAGAAGGAGAGAGAAAATGATGAAGGAGAAGTGCGGACAGCCGACTGGCCAGAACATCTGCGATATAAATCTAAAGCGAAGCTTCCCGGTTAAGCAAGGTCACACTTTTTTACCAACAAAGCGACTGTCGCGGACCAGGGTGATTTTGGGTGAACCTGGTTGCTCATTACCTGGCCTGGGAACTGTCCAGAGGAGTGGTGACCAAGTGTCTCCTGCTGTCTCTGTTGAAGACCAAGGCCTTGCCGCTCGCCAGCACCCCACAGCCAAAGCTGACCTCGGCCCCACGGAGCGAGGAGAAGCTGTGGTAGGAGGAGAGGCGCGGACTGGAGAAGCCTTCTGACAGGAACGCTGGGAAAGTCTGGGAGGCGAGCTCACAGGCTGGGCCACTGAAGCCCGGGTCACATCTAATGGAGTGAGTATAAAGCAAACAAGATGTCAGCAGGCAGGGAAGGTGGGATCCTAATGAGCGGAGTGTTTGGATTCATCATGATTAAATAAAACATCAATCATTCTCACTTGCAGCCTGTACGGGAACAATGTCCCCTTCCAGAGCAGAAACGAAGGCAGGCGGGACCAATGTAGACTAAAGCAAACAGAAGAATCAAAACTCAAGTTTAACCCCTTGTGCATGGATGGAAATGTAGTGCACTGCAATACTAACTGTAATACTGACCATTGTCTATGGCCCACATGCTGCCTGCTATGGTGCCCGACTGTTTCCAGCGGAAGCGTGTCGCATCCGTCAGTGCAGCGTTGGGCAGAGGGATGGAGATCCTGGTCCACCTGGATATATAAGTGACGGATACAGAGATGTTTACATGGGACGTGCCAGGAGGTATTATTCAAAGGAGCAGAGTTCTGATACCCGCTGTAGTTGTCAGAGGAGTAGACGGTGCTGTGAGGTAGGTGGGGTCCAGCGCAGAGCTCTGGCAGACACTCGGTGTGGAGCAGAGACCAAGAGCGACCTTGGTTGGTAGAAAACTCCAGACTCACGCTTATGTAAATAAAAAGATTAAGACAAATGTAATGTCAGCATGCCGACGGCCAACCTCTGAACGCTACTGGGATGAAATGTGCCCCACCTGTTGGCAGGCTGGTGAGAACCACAGCCCAGATTGATGGAAAACTGAGCGAGGTGAGTGTGTGTGCCAGGCAGAACGGGGAGCAGCTGCATGAAGTCCATGGCCCAAACGTGCCGGTCCGGCCCGCCGTGTGACTGCTGCTCCAGGCAGAATTTGGTCACTGGTGTTTGGAGGTCAGTGGGCAGCGCTAAAGACACCAAAGCTGGAGTCTGAGGGAGAAAGAAATGGATGATAGTGTGAGTAGATCAGTGATTAGAATTCAAGAATTTATTTTAAAAACAATGAGAGATTTGCATTTAGTTAAAATCCAAAAGATGAAACTGGTCCCTGAGGATTATCGTTAATCTTTTTAATTGGTGTAATAGTTTCATTTGAATATATCCTTCATGTCTCACTCTGTAAGACGAGTACGGAAGCGTGTCGAGGACCACACGTTCCCTCCGTCCCTCAGACTTTCCATACACAATGACATCATTTTCATGGGACTCTCCGGGGTCACAGTCGCCCCCACCTAAACGCAACACACAGCGAACCTTATATTAGCATAAATGATGTTTTGTTAAACCTTTTTTCCAGGTTATTTTCCCTTGTAAAATGTTCGTACCCATGGTAAAGTAGAAGCGGAGGTTTCCATAAGACGTGGTGTCAATATAAGGGGTGCACACTCTCCTCCGACCCTCCTTCTCAAACACAAGAGCAGAACCTGATTCAATCTCTCCACACTGGTTGCCGATGACAGCGCCTTCAATGTCCCAGCTGTGTGGGGGAAAACCAGGAAAATAAACGCACACAGTGATAAAGAAATGACGACAATTAACATGCACTCTGACTGCTATTTATTAACTATTTTGCAACATTTCAAGCTACTGTCCCCACTCATATTACACATTTATGGGATATATTCCATATTCTGTGCTATATTCTCAACAATCAGACTTTGAAATCTATCACCAACATTTTAATTTTTGAAGACACTTAGCAAAAATGTTGAATATTTACAGAATATACTGTTAAATACTTTGAAACACAACACATGTTAAGCAGCAATATGTAGGTTGTTTAACTCAAAAAGCACATCATATCGGTACAACACACACACACACACACACACCACACACACACACACACACACACACACACACACACACACACACACACACACACTCCTCATTAGCTCTGACAGAAGTTAACTCAGTGTGTCAGCCCTCTCCTGTGTTGCTTCTTCCCCTCTGTGTTCCCCCTCTATTTACTGCCAGGCAGGAAATAAGCTGATGCGTCTCTGTCACCGCCGACGCTGTGTTAAATGACAACCTGTAGCTTTATGAAGCTAAAGCACACACATGCACAAAAAGACCTGCTGCCTAAATGTTGCTATCCTGAAAGTGTGTGTGTGGAGCTGTAGAAACACACTCCTCTTTGTGGCTTTTGTCAATCATGTGTCCAGGAAGATGACCAGTAGTTGCTTCAAGAGCCCTGAAGATGACTTTCCGTCTGAAATATCTCTTTATTTTTCCATCTCTTGTTCTCATTTTAGTTGTTTTCCTAATATTTTACAGCAGTTTTGACATTTAAAGCATTGTCCAGACCTTTGTCTCTAATAATCTTGTTAATTAACAAAATTCTTCATTATTTACCGCGTCAAGAATGTAAAGACTGTCATTTTAAATGTCCATTTCTATATTTTTCTATCTAAATGTTTATCTGCGATACATTTTTGATGACATGATTCAACACAGGAAATTCTGCAAAAAAAGGTCGCCTTATTCTGGACTTACTTTAAGGGTAGGCTTTCAAAATCTTCTTCCCAGTAGCTCCGTCCTTCCTCACGATGCAGGTCGATGTCTCTGGTAGAGGCAAAACTCTGTCCGACTCCCTCGCCGCCATGGAAATACAGGGTGTTGCCCTCTGACTGGCAGGCGTGCTGGGCAGGGCAGACACAGGTGTTGCTTTAGCATTTTAATGCAGATTAAGAGAAAATGACACATTTTGGAGGGGATCTGTAAGATCTGCTGGTGAAGCTGTGTACCTTGACAGTAGCTCCAGGGAAGAACAGCCAGTTAGCAGTGTTTGGAGGATCCAAGCTGTCCTCCAGGAGCGGGGGCCTGTGGGCGCCATTGACTAGCAGCACATTGTCGAGACCCCAGCAGGACTCATATCCTTCTGGTCCTTGGGGGGGCTCCTGAGTCCAGCGGAAGCGCACGCCATCAGCCTTGGAGTGATGTGGCAGCGGTAGCAGGTGGATGACAGTGCTGCTGTTGGTGGGAGCTCTGGAGGGGACAACATGTCAGTGATAAAGCCAAAGAGTGACAAATACTGTAGTGCAGCCGCCAGTAATGGAGTGAAAGTGACTCAGGCCAAGCCTGAGTGGTCAGTGGTTGATCTATGAACCGGTCTGTGCTGCTACAAATGCATGCACTTACTCCAGCTAAATATTTTAGACACTACAGTAGATCTTCATATTATGTTGGAATAGATAGGAGAGGAATATATGCTAAAGGGGGATGGTGAGAAGAGAGGGTGGGGTCTGTAACAGATGGAGAGACTGTGGGCTGCGTGAGGAGAGACCTGATCTTTTCCATTGTGACCCAGTCATCGGAGCCGTTGGTGCTGGCAGACTGGCTGTACGACACTGTGATGCTGGGGTCTGCGTAACTGAAGCGACAGGAGCCTGAACCTGGAAACAGAGAGATAACAGGCTCAGTTATGCTGGGAGGAGTGAAGGATGGGATGGAAGAGGAGAGGTCTTTCTCCCAGGTCTTTCTGGACCTTGTTGCTTACATTCTTGCCTGAGAATCGGACTATTTTTATACCTTTAAAATGTTGGTTCCAGAGGATGCAGTAAAAATTGTCGAGGGGATCAAAGGTTGCTAATGGAGGAAGCAGACCGTCCTGCATGTGCCCACGCCCCCCCCCCCCCCCCTCCACACCACCAGGTCAGCATCTCACTCTGCGTC
Source organism: Takifugu flavidus (assembly GCF_003711565.1). Lineage (NCBI taxonomy): Eukaryota > Metazoa > Chordata > Actinopteri > Tetraodontiformes > Tetraodontidae > Takifugu > Takifugu flavidus. The sequence continues at coordinate 7,706,409 of NC_079532.1, forward strand.
TCCGTCCCCCCCCCGAGCACCGTGCATTAACCTGTGCCCTCTTTATTGCTCTTGAACTACCTCACGCGCACTGTTAGACTGTCACAAACTCGGACTAGATGACAGAGGGGAGCGGAAAATAAAAACAAGGTAATGACAGAACACACAACAAGAGGAGGGAATGAATGTGAGGCAGGAGATCACAGGAGTGCACACTCTTCTTGGTTCCCCAGGGAACCGCCGGATGCATGTAATGGACATAAAAAATACAAGACTAAAAACTCTGCCATGGCCTTTTCGGTGTCTTTAAAGAATATTATGAATGATTGATTATTGTGATAGGAGAGCTGGGGAAGAGGGTTAGCAGCAAGCATCGTGTCATAGAGTTTTTTAATATACTAAAAAGAACCTTCAACAATAATCTGTGTGAACTCACCGAGGGCAAACTGCAGGATGGAGGCTGTGCTCGTGTTGAGAGGAACAGTAACCTGAGAACGAGTTAGAACATCGCCCAAAACGTCAAATGAACTGAAGCTCAAACAACAGAACATCTAGTCATCACATGCTTTGTGGCGTCTTAATGCAGTGGTGATGTAAAGTGCTGGTCAAATATAGATTTTACCAGCTCTCGCTCTCCAAGGGGTTCACAGAAGGTCACCGCTCGGCCGTGCATCAGGACCCCACACTGCTCCCCCACTGCACAGTTCGTGCACTCTGACCTGTGAGGAGAGGGAAGCGGGTTACAAAAGACCCCCGAATGGTGCAGCGATCACAACCTGGACACCCACCAGACAGCGGAGTCCAGCTCTCCCAGGAGGTTGGAGTCAAAGTCGTCACGCAGCACGGCGTGTTTGGCGTGGAGCTCCACTAAACAAGCACACAGAACACCTGCTCACAGTCTGCTTTTTCCTGTTTACGATGATCTTTGTGAGAACAATGCCCCCCCCCCCACCAACAACATGCAGACTTACCAAGGTTTGGTCTCAGGGGGGACTCAGTTGGAGCTGAATGACAGAGGAGCAGAGCAAGTTAGTGAGAGCGGATACTTTTGAATACAGGAGGAAAAGAAAAGGCAGGTTTTTAGCTGTGAAGTTTCTCTGTGCAAAGAATCATAAGTTTACTTCAAACAAATCTGAGTGAGACAAACTTTCTCTGTGTCCCGGCCCGGCTCGGCCCGGCCCACCCCGGCCTGTCTGCAGTCTCTTGCTGGCTGCCAATTTTAATTCCACGTAGCAATGAACGGCCAGGTAGCCGCGATTAAAGGGTCAACGTCAATTAACCGCCATCTCCCCAGAGAGGCGAGTGTTGTAGTCTGTATCCACTGCAAACGTGCGCAGCCATCAATCCCAGAGGACGTGCACGCTCAGAGCGGGAGGGAGGTGAATGTGGTCGGCGTTCAGAACTTACTCAATCACGTGTGTTTCTACCGAGGCCACTTGTAAATGCACAGCAGGGATTTGACCATTATACTGCATAAAGCCATGTTTAGGTAACGTCACCATTTTAGTCATAAAAGAATTTAATCTTCAGTCTCTTTCATGATCGCTCACTTTTAATTGGTGCAGCGGTAGTAAACTGAGTCCGTTTTATCTTCTTTACTCTGCTCTGGGTTTTTAAAGACTCCCAGGCTGAAGAGACGGATTAGCTGCCACATTATTCTCCAGCCAGGATGAGCCAAACCACCTGATAAAACACACTCAGATAACAGTCGGGGTTCTTTTTAAAGTTTAATTCTGGACTTTGCACAGGTGGAAAAGTCCTAAAATAGGCTGTCTTGCGTCTGAACCCACTCATAAACAAGAGAAGCTGAATTAAAAGAGGAGCGAGATCTGCATGGTTTAATGGCTCCACCAGTATCTGTTCTCTGAGCCCAGGCTGTCCTCATTTCTCTCCATAGGATCCAAAATCTAGCCTCTCAGAAATGGATTTGCTATTCACAGACTGCCGGTGCACTCTCATTCCCACTTTGCAGCCAGTTCAGTGGCATCGACTGTTGCTGCTGCTTCAGTGGGCTCCGACAATCAGCTCCATGGCCTGAGACGAGGCTCAGCAATGAAGCCCACAAACAGCAGATAAAAGGCCTTCTTAGTCTGGAACTCTAATCCCCCGACGTCTAGTGATTCACACAAACATGTCGAGATAATCCCAACATTTGTAACCTGACTCTATATGTTTCATAAACATGCTCATTATATTGTAGGGCTAATAAATTGGGTAGTCGTGTATTCAGTTTTCCATACTGAGCATGAACAGAGGATGTGTTAAAACCTGTAATCCACTTCTCAAACTGACATAATGATAAACGCTCCGTTGGTATTCCGCTCTCTCCATAGCAGAACAAGCTTCCAAATTTCTCTTGTGCTTTCTAAGCAAGGCATTTGGCTTGAAAGAGAAGCTCCTTTTTTGTTGGATTATCCCTTCAAACTTCTCCAAAAAGCCTCATTTACAGTTTTCCATGCCGTGCTTCATCGCACTTTTCAAACACCTCTCCTACTTGTCTTCTATGAGGATCCCTCCTCCGTGCACAAACCTCCATGCACGCTCTTTCCGTCTCCCCCTGCCTAAACCTCTGAACATTGGGAGCAGACAGTGGTGCTCATTTCACTCCGATTAATCCCCTCTCACTTTCTTAAAGACTTCAATTACTGCCTCCTCTACTTGCAGCTCATCTCCACTAATGCCTGTATCTCCATGGCCAGGGCTTATTCTCTCTCTCTCTCTCTCTCTCTCTCTCTCTCTCTCTCTCTCTCCCTCTCTCTCTCTCTCTCTCTCTCTCTCTCTCTCTTCTCTCTCTCTCTCTCACACACACACACACACACACACACGCACACACAAACAATAACAAAAAGGAAGAACTTCTCAATAAACACCACCACAGCTAATGTAGCCTGATTGCTGACAAGCTGCTGGGGACTAAATGAGCGTAAGCCTTTGGAGACTCAAACATCTTGCCACAAAGAACTGAGGGCACAAGTCATGTTAAATCAACCCCCCCCCCCCCCACACACACACACACACACACTCTTCATCTCGCAGCCTTAATCTCCTCTTCCTCCTCTTTTCTCCACACCCTGTAAACTGCACCAGTTTCTCACAATCTCCCTTGTTCTACTCTCGTTTCTCGCCTTCGTCTGACTCACACCCTCTCCGTGTTTGAAGTTAAGGTCCTGTGGTGGACTCGCAGCAGCAACTACCCTCGCATGGATGCAGGATTCAATTGTTCTGCTTTTACCATGACCAGAGTGAACCTGGAGCCAAGAAACTTTAATTTCGGGCTTCATTTATGACAATAATCAAGGTGCAACTGACTGAAACAGGAAGGAATTATAATGTAGAGCATATTCTTGTTCCAAGCAGCAGACCCTGGGCTGATTCTACAGCTACAAAAAGTGCAGGGACAAGAAGAGCATCTGTAATGATATAATAAAATAAGATAGGAAAGAGAACAAATACAGCAGCAAGGATGGGTGGAGGAGGCTAGACAGCGAGGTCTCAAGGTTTCCGTGCAAGTGAACAATGAGGGACGGCGGTCGAGCCGGTGCTCAGCCAAACACGCAGGCTGGCAGACGGACCGGGTGGGTGGGTGGGTGCTGAGGACATGGAAGAGTGGAGGCCACCTATCCCTGTGCTGTTGTGCTGTGATCAGACGTACCTCGGGGAGCTGTGGCCTCTTTGAGTTATTTGTCCCTTTAATAATCCGTCTGGGCTGCAGTGCGCTCGACCAGGCCCATAAAGACCTGATTTATCCCCTGACTGGAAATGAGAGGGCCCAGCAATCCTGGAGAGGATTCAGGGACTACTAGCCCTGCTGACAGGGGATAGAGCTGATGGACAGCCTGCAACACAAGTCAACAGTCCTCGCCGCCCCCCTCCCACTGCGCTGAATGCTCTCATCTGGGCTTGATAAGTCTTTTTATGAGCGCTCGATAGCCAAAATTCACTTGTGTTTCATCCTCTTGCTGTCGGTTCATATCTCCGAAGCACTTCAAAACTGGGACGGGTACTTGCATTTTGCTGCGTCGAGCTCCAAAACAGCCGTCTGAGGAATTGATGCGTTTGAATGGAGCAGGTTTGCTGAGGCCTGGTGGGATTTGCCCTCTGACTGTCCAGGCTCATGTCTCATGTCCTTTTGGTTCATCCATTTCAAGAAATCTAGTTCTAAGTTCTAAGTTCTCCTCTGACTTCTTGAACTAAAGTTCAGTGTCTGAATAATGTCTTCCACATTTTGTTTTGTTCTTTCAAATTCTCTTGTGCCTTTTTACGGCTTCGTTTTAATCACACCAAGCTTTAATTCACACTCCACACTTACCTTCTTGTTCTTGCTCCAGTTCTGGCTAATATGTACACTTGCTATTAAAGTCCTGGATGATTACCTCTGATTGCCATCTTATTTAAGCAGCCGTCTGCTTCTCTATGGATCATAACCCTGCTTTAGATATCTCTCCCTTCTGCAAGCTTCAAAGCTCAACTTTTAAGTATTTAAACTGGCCCTCTACCTTTATTTTACCGTGAATATTTATGAATTGATCTCAGCTAATTTTACTCAGAATAGCCTGATCTTCCATTCCTGAGGTGAAAAAGTCAAGTATTCTAATAATAAATTGTTGCTTTTTCTTTATAAAGCCACAGAGGAAGGTCATTTTAACTTCACGACGTCATTCTTCTGAAGTTGCTAGCAGAACAAGTGAGATGAAGCGACTGGTCATTTACGTCAGCGAAATGAAGAAACTCATTTCACTTTGGCCCGCTTTCCTTTTGTGTTTCCTCGTCTCGCTTCCTCCTCTGTGTCTGTTCGCCTTCTGTTGCCTCGAGCGCGTTCTTTTCTCATTTGTAATTCAGATTTGCGGGCGGATCGTTCAGCAACAGAAAGAGCGCTGAGTTATTGGCCAGTAAAGGAGCTAGCCTACAACAAGGTCAGCCGCCCACTCGCATCCTTTCACCCCTCCTTTTCTTGTTAATGGGGTTTAATCACGTCCACTAAACACCAGAATCATCTGTGTGCTTTGACCTTCAGGTTCCTCTCTCTCGTGCTACCACTCTTCCCTGCTATTTTGTCAAATGTCTTCTCTGTTAGTTAGAAAGAGCCCCCTTCTCCTCATCTCCAATTGGACCTCTCCTCATTTACAGCTTTTGAATGTTCTCTGCAGATCTATATTTTTTAGAGGTTTCCTTCTCTGCAGCATCCCCACTCCAAGGCCACGCAAGGTCTAAATCTCAGCTCTGCAGCTTGTCTGCTGTGATTAATTGTCTATTAATGTGCCACTGCAGGGCCTTGGCTCTAAACACGTAAACGACTGTCGTTGGCTGCAGACATTTCATCTGCAGAGGGATGAGACTGGGGCAGTGTGTCACTGGTGGTGAGAGGTTGAGCTCTCAGGCAAGGAGACTGAGGAGAAGAGCCTTCAGTTCTCACTCTGTCACTCTTCCAGGCCTGACTGAGGGCTTAGTTCCAAATGGGCATGGAGCCATAAAGTTGAGAACTTTTCAGCGTGCCCTCCAACCAGTACGACTGTATAAGTAGCTGCAAATAGGTTGTTTTTCCAGAGGGAAGACTTCCTACATTAGCTATTCAAAGGTCCTACATTCCTAAAAGACCTATCTAGGAATTAGAGGACAGTCTCTAACATTTCCTAGCTTGGCTACAGTCACCATCATGTCCCCAGCATGTTGCCGGTGGCCACTTGTCATAGCTTGTCCTCAGCAACAGAGGTCGTCTTGTTTAATAAATAAAGCTGCATTATTATTAGTATTAACAAAGTGGTGTTTCTAAGTGAGCGAGGAAGATATCTTATTGTAAACAAGCAATTATTGTACATGCAATAAGCATGCAGAGTGGGACGGCGCTCTCCATCAATAAGTACTTAAGGCTGTCACAGACAGTGGCGTAAGTCTCTGACAGGGAGTCTGGGGGAGAAAGCTGAGTTTAGCATAAGCTGGAATTAAGCTGGCAGTATGGGACACGCAGGCTTCCCTGGCTCTGCTTCATCATTAGGCGGTAAAAGAAATCATGAAATTGCTGCGCGGCAGCCGTCACTACGGAGCAGCACATCATCGGCATTGTTTTATCTGTACTGACATCCCACACTCGGGCTGGACAGTAATGAGAAGTGAGGAGCAGGGAAGGTATGTGCATCGATAAACATGAAACACCCACAGCGGTTACCCCTATAAATGTATATATTAGCCTGCTGGTACACTAAAGGTGAGATATGAAGGGTGATATCTGTGTTCTCCCCGGGACCGTCACTCACCTCCCTGCTCGCAGAGCTGTTGGGCCAGAGTATCCTTAAAAATGATTTGTCCTCGATACGTAGCCGTGGCTCTAAAACAGAGACAGAGAGGAGAAGGTTAACAGCCCTGCTCTCAACATATGTGGAACATAAAGACAGGGCTCTTTATCCGTCCCATTTTAATGTAATCGAACAATGCAATCAAAATCTTCGCTTTGCAGAAGTCTGCAGGACAGCTGGAAAAGTAAGATCCAACTGACGGTCCTTGAAGCTGAAGAGCCTTAGAATAACCCCAAATTACCTACCGAACCCCATCCCAGCCCGACACGCAGACCCAGCCCGTTTATGGGTGCCAAGGCATTTACTCGTTCATCTCAGCCCATGAATAATGAATTGGTCCGTCATTAATTAGTAAAGAGCTCTTGTGCCCGCGCAGAACTACCAAGACAACATTCTTAATTACACTCATATTTCAGAATTGGGCGAAAACTAATTTGAGTTTGGTATTTATGAATAAAAGATGGCGCGTAACGAACAGCAGGGTGGGGATGTAGGAACAAGGCCCTTAAATATTTACCGAACGCGGCCTCGGCTCAAGTTCACTCCGCGGCTTTCTCTAACTGCCAGGGGACGGGGACGGGGGGGGGCAGTTCCTCCGAGGAGCACATCTGACCGCACACACATCATTTACACTCACTGAACACATCTCTGGCAGGGAGGGGGGAAGATATGACTCAGAACTTTTAATTTCAGGCATCAAACATGAGGACAAAGTAAGTATCTCTCATGTGCATTTTAGCGCGTCGAACATTTCGGTTGAAGTCTGTGAAGCTTTGATGTCTGTGACTCAATAACTTGTCATATCATTAAAACCACAAGAGGGCATTTAGTCCGCAGTCGGGAGCGTGTGATCAGCCACGCTGGTGTCTTTCCTCCTGTCACACTCCAGCAGCTCGTGTGTGTGTGTGCGTGTCTAAGTGCACGCGCAGAACAGCACTCGTAAACACAAAACATTAGTCGAACATCTAAACATCAATTTGACTTTCTTGCAGGGAGGGGAGCAATTAAGGGCCTCGGTGGGTTTTTTCCCCCTCGTCTTTGCCCTCCTCTGACTCCAACTGGGGATCATTCATCTTGTGAGACGGAGTGTCATCCTCTCCCTTCTCATTAGTCAACTGGCAGCAATCTGAGAGACGGAAAAGAATGAAAAAGCAGCCTAACACGAGGGGGCTGGAGTGAGCGATGCGCAGAAATGGAGGAGGATTGGAGGGGATACGTGGCAGATTTGGTCCAGAGGAAACGGAGAGGGGTGTTGGATGGTCCTGTCTTTCAAATGCAGAGATCTCCCTCTCAACACGCCCTCGCTCTGAGCCACATATGAGCTTTAACACGTATGCAGATGGACAAGCTGTCACTCAAAAGGCTCCCATAAGAGCCTCGAGTGGGTAATTACCAAGCATGTCCTCCATGTTAGATTACATGTTGCTGTCGGCCATAAGTGTCCCCCAGGAGCCAGCTTGACAGATCCACGCTAACCACACACACGCACACACACACACACACACACACACACACACACACGCACACACACACACACACACACACGGACACACACACACACAGACATAACCTAACACCATATGCATTGACATAAAGCAACAGCAATCTCAAAAACAGCAAAATTCAGTGAACACAGACCACACAAAGATCCACTTTTAACAAAAACACTTTACTGTGTTTGGTCATTCTGCCACTGTTGTGTCCTTAGATCCCAATTAAAAAGAAACCATTCCGTCCCGGGTCATCAGGTCTGGTCGTAATCCAGATTAATATGAGGAGTAGCAGTCTGAGTGGTTCCAGGTGCCCTCACTGATTTGACACATTTGGACCAACGTTGCTCCCTAATTGGCCGATTGAGGTTCTATATTGAGGACCAGCTGTGATGATGATGCCATGAAAAAAAAAGATAGCCTAAAAAAAGGCTAAAAAGAATGGACAGTTAGTCTGGACAAGGTCTGACTGCTTTTGCGGAATCGCATTACTTCCTTTGCGCTCCCTCTGCTCCTTAATTAAATACGCGCTTTAAAAAAAAGGCTGCCGGAGAAGATGCAAATTTAATGAAGCCCCGCAGAGGAGGGATTTGGGAGTTGTTTGGCAAATTACCTGCTTATTAGCTCTGGGTCAATGAGATCTAATGGTGCAAACAAGAAACAGTTACTGCTCAAGATACAAGGAGAACAACTGACCTTGATAGGTTGAATAGGTAGTTAATGGGCTCATTGTGGGGAGAACAGCAGTTCGGGGTGAAACGGGAATATTTTGAAGCTGTGATTTTCTTATTGTCTGACCTTTGCACCTTTCAACCACCCCTGACTCACTTTTTTCCACCCTCAGTCAGGGTCAGGCTGGGACAGGGAGAGGGATCTCCCACGCGCACACAGAGCAAACAACAGTCATATGAATCTCCACAAGTCAAAGAGCACATTAGCAGAAACATCACGCACATCTGGGGTGGACCCCAACCCCCCCGTCCCCAGAGCACGGTTCGTTCTGCTGCTTCTGAAATTGCGTTCTACCCCTTTTTCTCAATCTGCACGCTCTATTTCATCCAGAATTGATAAGGAGGTCAGTGTCCCACCGGCTGGGACACTGACCTCCTGATGGGAGGGAGCGATGCTGGAGCAGAACAGACGTGATGTGGACGATTTGTGGCTTTATTGATCAGATGTCTGAAGTGTAATATTCATTTTTCTGTGTGGGCATGTGTGTGCACGTGTGTCTGTGTACACAGGTGTGATTACAGGGGTCACGGCCTGTCCCTTGGGAAATCAGATTGTTGATGCAGAGACCTTTAGGCTAAACAGCTCAATGGAAATGGTTCCACCTTAAGGGTGAATTAATGTAAAATTAACACACACAGAAAGGTTAAATGCATAAACATGAAATCTGATTTATACGTGAGATTCTGTAATAAACTGTATGAAATTTTGGATTATTGTTGGCTATTTAAATGAAGCCCAGATTATGTTTTTGTTTCTCAGTGGACCGACACCTTGAAGGAACTAGTCACACAGTCACGGGCTAATAAGGAGCTTTAGGGAGGAGGGAGATCATTAGGAGGTGATTTTATGTTAAAACCAACTTAAAGATTGACTGGAAGAGTAGAAAATCAATATCAGGGACCGATAATGGGAGAAATGAGATGCGGTGAGATTGCTCAAACTGTCCCTCCGGCGCCTGACCTTCGACCTTTGTCCTCTGACACATGAGTGTCATGAATTTAAAAGGTCAATGCACAATTTAAACAGCACCCCTAAAATCAGCAGGGAGATTATCAAATGTGTGAGGCTGCCGCGTGGTTGTTGGTTCCATCCCCAGCTGCGAACAAGTTGTGCTGTCCTGAAAGGCGATATTTTAGTATTTTAGACAAGTGCCTGAATGCTGAGATGATCTCTGCCATCAGCATATGAATGTGAGCAGACATGGGAATTCAGACTTGTCACATAAAGAGATTTGAGTGGTCAATGATGACAGGAAATAAACACAGTCGGTTTGTCGGGAACTCGAGCATGAGAGCGCAGAAACATGGTCTTTAATTGCTCGGCTCCTGATTGACCTGCAGTGGCATCCATCAACCAAAGATGTGGAACATCACACACACAAAGGACTGTGAGCCATTAGAGCTTTAGAGGTCCTTTACATCTCCTCACACAACCACTTTGGGAAGTAATTAAACTGCCAGGATCCCACAGGGAGACAAGAGAAACATGTTGCACACAACTCCAGCAGCCACAACCAATAGTTCCGAACCGACGCGTTTTAAAACGAAGACAGCTGCAATTGCACATCGCAAGGAATTCACATGCACAGGCGCGTGTGCACGACAGCCTTGAGGCTGTAAGTGAAGCGGAATAAAGGCAAAGAATAGAAGAGACACCCCAGTGCATCTTTAAATTCACCAGAGGAGCCTTTTAACCATCCTCACCTCTGTTAAGTGCAGCGGAGCATTCGGCCCATTACGTGGCGGCGTTGCCCGTTCTGTCTCAACCAGGAAATAGAAGTGGGGCACATCTGTGTTTTAGTTGTCATTAAAGCTTAAATCGTTAGCGCGGGCCTGCTGCCGACAGCCACTTTAGATCAACCGAGGTAGGTCCAAAGTAAAACAGATGAGTGTATCATAGGTCTGGGGGTTATATTTATTGCATATTAATATACCCATTTACACAATGATATAAGCCTTCTCAGTCCTTCTCTGCATCCTTCCCTCTTCCGAGACCTTCCCTTCTTCTCAGGTGGCGATTTACAGCCACCCGGGAAATGAGTTCTTCTGGATCCCCACATAACTGCAGTCCATCACACCACTGCCAGTGATCTGTTACCAGAAACACCCCCACAATATTGCCCATAAAACTGCTCGCAGGCCCCGTATTGATGCAGCGGTACAGCAGCATCAACTCTCCGAAGGACATGAGATGTCTGCGCCTTTAATTTAAATGCTCATGGGCGCCGCCTGCAAAAATGGCCCTTGTATCAATCAGGGTACGGGGAGGGGGGAGCATGACAATGCATTATTTACATGATGCGCAGCAAAGAAAAATCCCTGCTTGCTCACATTTACTTCCATTTTAAAGGGAATTTTCTGGAGGCATTAATTGTGACAAAATGAGCTCCGCGCGTGTGTGTGTGTGTGGTGTGTGTGTGTGTGTGTGTGTGTGTGTGTGTGTGTGTGTGTGAGCAGTAATCTCCAGCCAGCTGGACTGTGACTGTCTGACTTTGATAAGGTCAGCCACAGAGGCCCCCAGTTTTCATATAGGCGTGGCCCCCCGCCAGCTCCATTGTTATTACTGGCACACTGCTGAGGTTTACGCTCATGCAAACACACACACACACACACACACACACATACACACACACACAGAAAATGTTGAGGAAAAATCCTTATAAGCCGACACACACTCCATGGTAAATGTGTTTGCTGGCAACGAAAAAAAGCCGGTAAATCTGTTTGGCTCAGTGGATACTGTCTAAATGGCAGCTCCACTTCAGCAAATTCCCCAACTGAATCCGTTTCTGTCAGGCTGTCCATAAAAGTCTCCGTCAGACGGTCCAGCGCGTCCCCCTCCAGGAACTGAGGGGTTTGTGGCGGACACTGCCAAAGTGTTTAATTTCATTTTTAATGTAGTTGTACTTTGAAAGCACCGATGTGAATGTTTCACTGCGTCTTTTGTGGACGACTGGTGATAAAAAAAAGAAATAAAAAAGACATTAGCTTGTCATTGAAATGACCTTCCAGAGATTAGAAGCAGATGAAGATGAAGACGCTGTCAAGGCTGAAAAACACAGACTTAAGTAAGTTTGCTAGAGTTTGGGTAGATTTCTAAAGAGCGCCGTAATGTTGTAGGGAGGGTGAATGGGGCAAAGTGAGAGTCGTGGGAGTTACAGCACTCGTCTCTCCTCTGTTGCTCCGCCAGCAACAGCTGCTAATTGCATTTTGACTGATTATCAACACGAGGCCGTAAATCACCAGCAAGGAGAACTGCGGGGACGGAGAGTCGGAGGATGTTTCCAGTCGATAGAGATGGAAAAAAATATGAGTAAAACCAGACAAAGCAGCCGGCGAATGAAAATGAGCGAAGCTCGTCTTGTGGAAACTCCAGGCTGGGAGCTTAATCTCAGTTGGGTGAAACGTGAGCGAGGTGTGCCGCGCTGTTGGAGGAGGGGGGCCTGCGCGTCTCTAAGGATGGAGAAAGGACAACTTACAGGAAGTTGACGCAGCCGGTGCCCGGTGGCGGAGCGATCCACACGAAGCTGAAGACGGAGGAGGGCTGGTGACTGACGTGGGAGGCAACCACGCTGCAGACAAACTGGGTTCCACTGAACTGTCGCTCTGGCATCACACCTGAAAGAGGAGGAGATGTATCATCATACATTCTGTAATTCAGAAGCCTGTGTACATCAGGGGCTTCTTAATAACCTTCCCTTCTGTCGGGATTCCACAGAAAGACAAACAATTCCCCTGTTCTGATTGACCAGCAATGCTTTGGGGGGACCAGTCTTCAACCGTCTCAAAGGAATTCCTTTTAATCTGGACCAAAACAGCTCGTTAAAACTGTTGAGACCGAAACGGGCAGCAGAAAAATCACGTGAATACAGTCGCGAGCGAAAAGGAGGCAGAATATTGATGACTGCAGTTTTCAACATGCATGCATACACCTGAACCACTTTTCAGTTCCTTTCATCATTTTTTCCCATTTACTTTTTATTTCATCCCTCACTCGTTTGATCTCCCGCCATTGTACTCGGATTTTTTTTTTTAACATTCCACCTGCATCCCACAGGTTTCTTTTTTCTTTTCCAGTACATCCTGCTTCACACTCCTTTTCTCATCCTCCGTCTCTCCTTTGCTCTCTTTCCTTCACTGCTTCTCTACTTTCATTTTCTCCGCTCTTATTAATGAAGGTCTGCGTCCGGCTATGATTGCACTGACGGAATGACATCATGTCACACAATCTTTCCCTCCTCATCTCAGAGGAAAAGAGCGGGATGCTTCCCAGCTGTACGGAACACTTTAATAATTAATTGGAACAAAACTGCCTTGTGTTAAGCTTGTGTGTATGCATATCATCCCCCGTCAAAATGATACCACACAAAGTCAACAGTGCATGCAAAACGAAGGCATCAGACCCCCTTAACCATGCAGAGGGGGCAGATCTGTGGATGATGACGTGCACTGAGCTGCAGGCCACTGCTCTGTAACCTGCAAACACAAGGCCCTCTCCTCCATCATAAGTCAGATCACTGGAAATGATCAGCTGTGATTTATAGCTTCACAGCTTTAATATGCTTCCTTCAAATCAATGTGCTAATTAATGCAAATGTGCGTGTGTGTGTGTGTGTGTGTGTGTGTGTGTGTGTGTGTGTGTGTGTGTGTGTGTGTGTGTGTGTGTGTGTGTGTGTGTGTGTGTGTGCAACCAAAACTAGTTTGCATTGCTGTTGGTGGAGCAACAACTATATTTGACCTGTGGGATTCACGGAGTTCTGCTTTTATTCATGATGTAAATAACCTCTATTAAACTCCAGTTCAACCTGAAGGCTACATAATTCAACGGTTCCCCATTACAGCACTGTATCGTGTCATTACATGTGTGGGGAAATGGGCAACGCACCCAGTGGGTCAGATTTACGATACGTGAAGGAGCTCCACGCCAGATGTCATTGCTCACTAATACTACTGTTGTTCTAGCAGCAGTCGGCTGCAGCCTCTCTCTGGAATGATCATCGTGGACATGGAATTAAATGCATGCAAGCTCCGATGGAGGGAAGGTTTTTAAGGTCACCACAGGGTCAGAAATCCCTGGCACCTTGAGCTCATCCTGTAGCTTCTACAGCTACTTTTCCTGGTGAATAATCTCTTGTAGAAGCAAGGAAGCCCTCGTTAACCTCACTCCGTCACAGGAACAATTCAAACATCAGCTTTTCCACCACACGGTGGTGGGTTTGTGTCTTAACAGGAGACTGAACTCATACTGGAGAGGCTGGTGGAGGGAGGGCGGAGCTTAAAGTGCGGATAAAAACATACATAGAAGGCTGAAGATGAAAAGAGTGACTTGTGCACTCCAGGACACAACAGCACTGAGACTTCACACCACTCACAGAATTCATATTCCCGCTTGGAAAATACGCTCAGGCATGAAAATGCAAATAACGAAACTGGTTTCTTTCATGTCAGGGTGTGAAGGGAGCGAGAGGAGGGGGGAGATCGCTATTATTCAACAGGATTTCAATCCTAAATGCTCCAGTAACGCAACAAGCTGCAGTGATCTTGGGCTGAAAAGAGTGCGACGTTCTGAGGACTGGAGCAGCAAAATAAGCAAGAGACTACACAAACTCCTGCTTCCTTCCACTCAGAGGTCACAACAGTAAAACAGAAATATAAATATTTAAGCAGACAAATACAAAAGCAAACCCCAACCGGGATGCCCCTGTGCCACAGATTAGCTGTAAATATACATTAAATTCAACAAATGCTGCTCCATGGGGAGTCTCAAGGACAATTAACAATCAAATGTGCACACGCGCACACACACACACACACACACACACACACACACACACACATGCAGTTCTTTCATATGCAGATCTGACACCTATAAGCTGTCAGCAGTGATTAATGGCTCAGTGAATATGACCTGCTAACATGACCATGGAATGACTGGACGCACAGAGACATACAACCTAAGGCCTCCACACACATGCACACACACATGCACACACACACTAAGATAAATGGAAACATGAGAAACAGGAACCGAGTGTGTAAGGATTTGCAAGGTCATGTGCTGGATGCTTGTGAGGATGTCAGCCTGACATCAGTCTTTTCAGGGGTTGACACAAACTGGGAGGTTTATGTGTTCATATCCCCCATTATCGACATCTTCCCATTATGTCCAGCCTCAGTCTTTTTAGAACCCTTTTAATCGTTTTTTTGTCCTCTTTGACAGTATTTTTATCTCCGTTCCGTCTCATGTTGCAAAGCTAGCGAGCATTACACAGCCAAGCTAAAAACAAGCTCCAGACAGTCAAACAGATAGAGTCAGAATTCTCCCCCATGGAGCAGATGGGTAATCGTTGGCTCAACCTGGCAGCGACTTCACACTGTATGACTGCGGGAGTCGCTCTAACTGGCATTAGCGATGGTTTTTAGGCTGGGTGGCAAAGTGGGGAGAATTTCGAGAGGCACTTTTCAAACTGATGGGTGCAATTACAGAATCATTTAGAGGGCAGTACCAAATTATTCCTGTATTTTCCACTCATTTCATGGCTGTCCTTCAGCGTTGTCTGGACTTTGGAGACCAAAAAATATTTTTCTGAGTGACCCATCTGTGTGGGTTGTTTTTTTTTTTTTTAATATCAGCTCATATTTTCCAGTGGAAACTCTTGAAACCCACAGTAAACCTACTGGAACGTTGGTTCTTACGTCTGTGCCCATGAATGTATGGGAATTTGTCAAAAGCCAGAATAATGCATCTGTCAACATGTTCCATAACAGAAGGCAAGACAATGGGGACATAAATGATACATCACAACAGTAGTGACAGCCCAAATGCTTTGTGCTGCTAAATGATCCATGGCTCTCTGTGTGTGTCTGTGCACGTGCATGCACTGTATTCACCCATTCCAACATCACGCTAAGCGAGCCATTGCGACACATGACAACCAGACTCTGGCCTGTCATTGGCTGAAATGGGCGTCCGGCTCGGAATCTGTCAATCACACTGCCATGGAGATGCCTTGGCAGCAGAACGCTGATGGCAGGGGTCGCCACGGCGTTGCCAAATGGAAGCTGTGCATTAATATGGGTGGTGAATGAAGCCAGTTGCCAGAGGGAAAGGGGGGTAAGAAATTCTGTGGGAAAATGTGAGGGTCGGACGCTGAATGGGAGACACCTGGAGGTCTGCTGAGTCGCATTTGTGTGCCATTGAACATGAAGAAGAGCATATATAAGATGCACGAACTCTATATGTTTTTCCCCCCACCTTGTAGGCAACACTCTCCCCTGAATGCAGCATGAATGAGTCCATTTGCGTGATGATGCGATGCAGCTATGCATTCATGCCACAAACCAATCTTTGCCCAGATGTATACAATCGCAGAACAATTGCTCTTTCATTTCGGCTTCCATTGTATCTCCTGCATCCATCATCAATAAACTCCTGAAGGCAAGGCCACGCACCCCCACAGCACGCACAAACGTGCTTATTGTGAGGACTGACAGGCTGGCTTTATTGAAATAGAACTATTTGAAAAACGGTATGGTTCTACATGACTACCGAGTACAGACGTCCCCTTTAAGTTAATGGTTACGCTTGTGTACAGTGAAATA